>NC_091770.1:34783787-35086818 GCF_029378745.1 Bos indicus
TTTCTTAATATCTTCTGCTTCTGTTAGGTCCATACCATTTCTGTCCTTTATCACCATTTCTGTCCTTTATCACTACATAGAAGTAACATACATACATATGTAGTGATGACAACATAGAAGTATGTATGTTACTTCTATGTTATCATCACTGCATAGAAGTAACATACATACATATAAGTTTAGTTAGACATGAGAAAAAGTTTGAGGATTATTTGATTGCTCTGAGATATGGAATACTTCTTTTCCTTGAAATCCTTAAAGTCTTTTCCTTGATGATGAAGCTCAGTGACAGACTTCTTAAGAGACAGAAGAAAATCCATTTATGGAGACTGTAATTCTCCATTACTCTAGTTTCCTTAAGGAATTTTATTGTTATGCAAAGTATCAGGGACTTAATATTCAAGTTAGGAGTTTTAATGTATTCTGTATTGATGTATAATTATATGGCTGAGAAGGAATAGCTATTATTTACAATTTTATTTTAAAATTATCTTACTAGTGTTCATTTCAAACGCAAGAAATAAATGCCAAATGAAGACTGAATTAATCTAGTAACTGGGTTCAGAGTATCAGTAAAATATCACTATGGTGCTGTGACCATTAATCATATGTAATCTTGGCACTGTGTTCAAGTGGTTGACGAGTAGTAAAATCTGTAGCAGTTCAGTTATTTGGAAGTTATATATCTGATAAGGGACTTATATTTTAAATGTATAAAAACCAAATTAAAACTTTCTTCCAGTATGGTATATTATAATTTTTGTTAGAATGATAAATGTTTTTAATCCAGTCACTAATTAGTTATGCTTTATTTTCATCTATAACTTTTGAAATATCTTTCAGTTAGAGGGCTGGAGAATTTAGTTCCGCCGCCGCTGCAGCTAAGTCACTTCAGTCGTGTCTGACTCTGTGCGACCCCATAGACGGCAGCCCACCAGGCTCCTCTGTCCCTGGGATTCTCCAGGCAAGAATACTGGAGTGGGTTGCCATTTCCTTCTCCAATGCATGCATGCATGCTAAGTCGCTTCAGTCGTGTCTGACTCTGTACGACCCTATGGACACAGCCCACCAGGCTCCTCCGTCCACAGGATTCTCTAGACAAGAATACTGGAGTGGGTTGCCATTTCCTTCTCCAGAATTTAGTACAAAACGTCTCAAATAAAAAATGGTCTAAAGCAAAATACTGATATGAGAAACCATTTAGCATAGCAAAAATTAACTTTTTAAATACAACCATTTTTGTTTTGAACCTACAAGTTTTTAAATGTTTCTGCCTATTTTGAAATAAAGACTTAATTATAATAACTCTTCTAGTACTATAGTGACAAACTTATTCCTAGTTAATTCATTTGTCTTTATGCAGAGACTTCCATAGGATTGTGCTTTAATTCAGTACTAACCAGGCTATTATTTGAAAGTGTTTCCAACTCAGCAATAAATGGTGGTGATTTAGTTATAATTAAATAGAAATGGGTATTTGAAAGCTTAATGAAGTTCAGAGAAGTATTCATTATGTTTCAATACATTTATATTATCTACTCACCCAATAAATTGTTATACCTATTTTGTAATTAACTAGGAATTAACTCATTTAATTAAAAAAAAACCTGGTCTCAAAATTCTTACTATGTTATATATCCATTGAAAACCTAATTGAGTGCAGACAACACATCTTGTAATGAATCAAAACAAAAAAATTAGTGTAGCTTTGAGAGTGAATTATAATTGAAACTGTTTACAGAATTATGATGGATCTGTAGCATCCAACATTTTTCTGCATTGCATGTCTCTGATACTAAATATCTTTACATATTTGATATGTAAAGATATTCAAGACTTTATCAAATACCATACATTCTTTTTTTCTCATGTCTTTTATCTGATATGAAGAGCATTATCACATTAGTTCTTGTCAGTAAGTCAGTTTTAATCTCTAAAAGACTGAGTCATCTACTTGTTTCACATTGATGTGATTTAATGCATTTGCCTAGCTGTGGAAAATTCTGAAAGAGATGGGAATACCAGACCACCTGATCTGCCTCTTGAGAAACCTATATGCAGGTCAGGAAGTAACAGTTAGAACTGGACATGGAACAACAGACTGGTTCCAAATAGGAAAAGGAGTACGTCAAGGCTGTATACTGCTACCCTGCTTATTTAACTTATATGCAGACTACATCGTGAGAAACCCTGGACTGGAAGAAGCACAAGCTGGAATCAAAATTGCCGGGAGAAATATCAATAACCTCAGATATGCAGATGACACCACGCTTATGGCAGAAAGTGAAGAGGAACTCAAAAGCCTCTTGATGAAAGTGAAAGTGGAGAGTGAAAAAGTTGGCTTAAAGCTCAACATTCAGAAAACTAAGATCATGGCGTCTGGTCCCATCGTTTCATGGGAAATAGATGGGGAAACAGTGGCAGACTTGATTTTTTTGGGCTCCAAAATCACTGCAGATGGTGACTGCAGCCATGAAATTAAAAGACGCTTACTCCTTGGAAGAAAAGTTATGACCAACCTAAGATAGCATATTGAAAAGCAAAGACATTACTTTGCCAACAAAGGTCCATCTAGTCAAGGCTATGGTTTTTCCAGTGGTCATATATGGATGTGAGAGTTGGACTGTGAAGAAAGCTGAGCACCGAAGAATTGATGCTTTTGAACTGTGGTGTTGGAGAAGACTCTTGAGAGTCCCTTGGACTGCAAGGAGATCCAACCAGTCCATTCTGAAGGAGATCAGCCCTGGGATTTCTTTGGAAGGAATGATGCTAAAGCTGAAACTCCAGTACTGTGGCCACCTCATGCAAGGAGTTGACTCATTGGAAAAGACTCTGATGCTGGGAGGGATTGGGGGCAAGAGGAGAAGGGGACGACAGAGGACGAGATGGCTGGATGGCATCACCGACTCGATGGACGTGAGTCTGAGTGAAATCTGGGAGTTGGTGATGGATAGGGAGGCCTGGCGTGCTGTGATTCATGGGGTCGCAAAGAGTCGGACACGACTGAGCAACTGAACTGAACTGAACTGAACTGAGCTGGGCAGAATATGTCTTTCTTCCCACATTCCCTGTCCCCTACCAAGCTTAGAAAATGTGATGAATTGACTGAGTGGCTGCAGACTTTTCTTTTGTTTTCTAGCTTCTTCTTTTTCCTCTTCCTGTATTTCTTCTCCTTCTCCCTCTTTCCTGTCTCATCTGCCTCCTCCATCTTCTTTTCCTCTTCCTAATCCTCTGTTCTCCATACCCCCCCTCCTCCACTTCTTCCTCTTATGCCTCTTCTTCTTCTTCCTTTCTTTCTTTTTTTCTTTTGGAATATCTATACTGAGATGTAATTCATATAGCCTAAAACTCCCTCATGTAAATAAACAATTTAATGTTTTTTTAGTATATTCACACAGATATGTGGAACCATCACAAAGTAAGTTTGCCTCACTTTTTCAACTCAAGCAGAAATGCCATAGCATTACTCTCTGACTGTCACTCTCCCTATTCCCCCATCTTCCACCCACCCTAACCCTAAGCAACCACTAATCTACTTTCTGTCTCTGCAGATTTCTCTATTCTGGACATTTTTATATGAATAGGATCATATGATATCATTATTTATTTATTTTACTTTTGTAATGACTGGCTTCTTTCACATGCCTAATGTTTTCAAGGTCCACCCATATTGGAATATGTGTTAGTGCGTGCATGTGTGCTAAGTCACTTCAGTCATGTCTGACTCTATTCAACCCTGTAGACTATAGCCTGCCAGGCTCCTCTGTCTATAGGATTCTCCAGGAAGGAATACTGGAGTGGGTCGCCATGCCCCCTTCCAGGCGATCTTCCCAATGCAGGGATTGAACCTGCGTTTCTTTCATCTCCTGCCTTGGGTTCTTTACCACTATTGCCACCTAGGAAGCCCAACAGTGTTAGTACTTTATTTCTTTTTTGGTGGTCAGATATTATTCCATTATATGAATTACCGTGTTACCTTTATCCGTTTGTTAGTTAATAGACATTTGGTTTGTTTCTGTCATTTGACTTTTATGAGTAATGTTTATATATATTTGCATGCAAAAATTTTTTGTTTTATTTCTCATAGTTATATGTGTAAGAGTAGAATTTCTGAATCATATGGTGATTCTATATTTAACATTTTGAGGAAATGCTGCACTATTTTCCACAGTGATTCTATATTTACATCCCCACTAGTAGTGTATGAGAAATCCATTTCTCTACAACTTCATCAACCCTTATTACTATCTAACTTTTTGATTACAGTTGTCTTGCATTATCCTGATGGAAGATTATGTGTTTTCTGTTGACTAATTCCAGATGCTCCATGGTCTCTTCCATTCCACATTATTGTATAGTGTCCACTTTTCATTGGCCTCTGCCAAGAAAAATGACTATTCTGGTAATTGCCAAATTATGATTTTCATATCTGCCATTCCTTGTACCTTTCCTGAAGAGCTTTCTATTCTCCTCCATGTATTTCTGTACTCCCATTTACATATTATATCATTATGGACACAGAGATTGCAATTACATTGTGACATAATCCTTTACTCTCAGTGTTAGTTTTGTTTCTCAAGTTGCCTAGAACTTAGACAGTGAGAATCTCCTCACACTGACTACTATATCTTTTTGACATGTTCTCACATTATTTGAGAATTTCCTTTCCTTCTCAATCAAAAACATGTTTCTGCCTTATCTTTTCCTTTCCAATTCCATCCCTGTAGTCATCCCTTTTCCTCAAGGAGACTAGACTCCTTTCAAAGCAAAATGATATTTTATAAGCACAAATGTTACCACTGGAGCATTATCTCATCTAGGCTTTCTCAATGGCAGAGCTAGGAAGTGTCAGTTTCTGAATGTAGATATGTGCATGTCTCTGTATCTTCTTCTGTATCTACCTTTATATACTAAAAATATATATAAATTGATGCTAATACCTCCAACTTGAAACCAACACCAAACAGTGCATTCAAAATACTCTCACTTCAGTATTTGTAACTCCCTTCCCTATCAGTGAGGAACATGGTTCCCATTATCCTTAATATGAATATTTACTCTTTCTATCATAGAAAACAGAGAAAGCAGTTTCTGAATTGCTGTTCTGTATCACTGTGAAAAACAGACCTACTAATAACCACATATTGGTATTTGTTTACAGCTCTGTGTCTTTAGATTGATGATAGTGTAAAAACAAATTTTAAAAATAAGAGGCCTAATTCTCCCTGATAAAAACAGGGATAGAACCATTTCCTCCCTCACCCCCACTATTTTTTAGAGCTTGTTGCCAGTTTTACAATCCAGGAAAGTATTTGTCAAGGTCCTAGGAATATTAAAAAAAAAAAAAAAATTGATAAACAGCAAAAGAGAAAATGCCCCTATCATCAGTTTCTGTGGGAGCAAAGGAAATGACACCTGACCATTCAGCTGATACCTGGATCCAAATTGCAAGCCTAACTCCATTCATAAAGATTTGTTGTTTAGTCACGAAGTCCTGTCTGACCCTTTTCCAAACCAATGAACTGTAGCCTGCCAGACTTCTCTGTCCATGGGATATCCCAGACAAGAATTCTGGAGTGGCTTGCCATTTCCTTCTCCAGGGGATCTTCCTGACCCAAGGATCAAACTCAAGTCTCCTGCTTTGGCAGGTGGATTCATTACAACTGAGCCACCAGGGAAGTCCTTCATAAGGATAGGAGGATTTCTTTTTCTCTCATATGTATAAGGTCAATTAACTAATACAGACGGTTACCCCAACTAAGGTAAATCTCAGTTCAGTTCCGTTCAGTTGCTCAGTCATGTCCGACTCTTTGCGACCCCATGAATCACAGCACGCCAGGCCTCCCTGTCCATCACCAACTCCCGGAGTTCACTCAGACTCACGTCCATCGAGTCAGTGATGCCATCTAACCATCCCATCTTCTGTCATCCCCTTCTCCTCCTGCCCTCAATCTTTCCCAGCATCAGGGTCTTTTCAAATGAGTCAGCTCTTCACATCAGGTGGCCAAAGTATTGGAGTTTCAGCTTCAACATCAGTCCTTCCAATGAACACCCAGGACTGATCTCCTTTAGGATGGTCTGGTTGGATCTCCTTGCAGTCCAATGGACTCTCAAGAGCCTTCTCCAACACCACAGTTCAAAAGCATCAATTCTTCAGCACTCAGCTTTCTTTATAGTCCAACTCTCACATCCATACATGACTACTGGAAAAACCATAGCTTTGACTAGACGGACCTTCTTTGGGCAAGTAATATCTTTGCTTTTTAATATGCTGTCTAGTTGGTCAGTTAAATTTAGGATGAAATATATGTGATTAAATCTCTGAGGTGGGAAGGTCCCCTAGTTAAGGGAATAGCAACACACTCCAGTATTCTTACCTGGAGAATTCCATGGACAGAGGAGCCTGGTGGGCTACAGTCCATGGGATCTCAAAGAGTAGGACACAACTAAGTGGCTAACACTTATATGTGGTTAAAGATGGTATCAAATCCTTTGCTTAAGGACTGGTTATTGTTTATCTGAAGAACATATCTGAGATGGATGTTATGTGCTTGCTTATGTGAGATTCCTTCCTGTCTTTGCAGTCTATTAATGAACTGCCTGTGATGCACACCAAACTAGGGCTTAATGTTTATACAATAATAAAACTTTTTTCCCCACCACCTTTTTGGAGGGTTTTCTGGGTTGAAAGTGCTTCCTTGGTAACTTAGTTGGTAAAGAATCCACCCACAATGCAGGAGACCAGGGTTTGATCCCTGGGCTGGGAAAATCCCCTGGAGAAAGGAACAGCTACCCACTCCAGTATTCTTGCCTAGAGAATTCACTGCACTGTATAGTCCAGGGCATCACAAAGAGTTGGACACACCTGAGCGACTTTCACACTTTTGTCACTTCTGTGTTGAAAGAAGATTTTGTTTCCAATTATATTTTCCCAACAATAGTTAATATTATATTCAAGTGATGCTTGGCTTAATTATTCCTCCCCCCTTACTTGATATATATTTTAAGTGTATATATATTACTAACATATATTAATCTGAAATTTTATTTCTGTTTGTATTCTAATTGTTTCTTTTCCTCCTGATGCTTATTTTTGAATATGTGAAACATCAATGATTCCAAAGTTGATGCTATATAAAAGTTTTATGCAAGCAAGTATAATCTCACACCTCAAATCCTTCAACTTTATTCCTACCAATGAAACTTAACCAATATCATTAATATCTGCTTCATGCTTCTTGTGTTTCTCTTTGCACAAATAAGCAAATGCATATTTTCTGATTTTCCCTTCTTTTTTACACAAAAAACTAACATACTGAATGTGGTCTTCTGTACTCTGCTTTTTGTACTTAATATTATACATATAGGAAATCTGTGTATTAATTCATTGAGATCCCCTCCACTCTTCTTTATGATGCATTGTACTAACACTGTATAAACACATTTGTTTAAACCAATAGTCTATATATGTGCATTTAGGTCAATTATTTTGCAGTTACCAATAATTCTAGACAAAATAACCTTTTGCATATACATTTTCATATTGTTGGAGTTGTAGCTTCATGATAAATTCATGAAAGTGGGATTTGTAGGTCAAAATGTAACTGCATGTATCAGATCAGATCAGACCAGATCAGTCGCTCAGTCATGTCCCACTCTTTGTGACCCCATGAATCGCAGCATGCCAGGCCTCCCTGTCCATCACCAACACCCGGAGTTCACTGAGACTCACGTCCATCGAGTCACTGATGCCATCCAGCCATCTCATCCTCTGTTGTCCCCTTCTCCTCCTGCCCCCAATCCCTCCCAGCATCAGAGTCTTTTCCAATGAGTCACCTCTTTGCATGAGATGGCCAAAGTACTGGAGTTTCAACTTTAGCATCATTCCTTCCAAAGAAATCCCAGGGCTGATTTCCTTTAGAATGGACTGGTTGAATCTCCTTGCAGTCCAAGGGACTCTCAAGAGTCTTCTCCAACACCACAGTTCAAAAGCATCAATTCTTGGGTGCTCAGCCTTCTTCACAGTCCAACTCTCACATCCATACATGACCACAGGAAAAACCATAGCCTCGACTAGACAAACCTTTGTTGGCAAAGTAATGTCTGTGCTTTTGAATATGCTACCCAGGTTGGTCATAACTTTTCTTCCAAGGAGTAAGCGTCTTTTAATTTCATGGCTGCAGTCACCATCTGCAGTGATTTTGGAGCCCAAAAAAATCAAGTCTGACACTGTTTCCACTGTTTCCCCATCTATTTCCCATGAAGTGATAGGGCCGGATGCCATGATCTTCGTTTTCTGAATGTTGAGCTTTAAGCCAACTTTTTCACTCTCCACTTTCACCTTCATCAAGAGGCTTTTGAGTTCCTCTTCAATTTCTGCCATAAGGGTGGTGTCATACGCATATCTGAGGTTATTGATATTTCTCCCGGCAATCTTGATTCCAGCTTGTGTTTCTTCCAGTCCAGCGTTTCTCATGATGTACTCTGCCTAGAAGTTAAATAAGCAGGGTGACAATATACAGCCTTGATGTACTCCTTTTCCTATTTGGAACCAGTCTGTTGTTCCATGTCCAGTTCTAACTGTTGCTTCCTGACCTGCATACAAATTTCTCAAGAGGCAGATCAGGTGATCTGGTATTCCCATCTCTTTCAGAATTGTCCACAGTTTATTGTGATCCACACAGTCAAAGGCTTTGGCATAGTCAACAAAGCAGAAATAGATGCTTTTCTGGAACTCTCTTGCTTTTTCCAAGATCCAGCGGATGTTGGCAATTTGATCTCTGGTTCCTCTGCCTTTTCTAAAACCAGCTTGAACATCAGGAAGTTCACAGTTTTTTTTTATTGCTGAAGCCTGGCTTAGAGAATTTTGAGCATTACTTTAATAGCATGTGAGATGAGTGCAATTGTGCGGTAGTCTGAGCATTCTTTGGCATTGCCTTTCTTTGGGATTGGAATGAAAACTGACCTTTTCCAGTCCTGTGGCCACTGCTGAGTTTTCCAAATTTGCTGGCATATTGAGTGCAGCACTTTCACAGCATCATCTTTCAGGATTTGGAATAGTTCAACTGGAATTCCATCACCTCCACTAGCTTTGTTCATAGTGATGCTTTCTAAGGCCCACTTGACTTCACATTCCAGGATGTCTGGCTCTAGGTCAGTGATCACACCATTGTGATTATCTGGGTCGTGAAGATCTTTTTTGTACAGTTCTTCTGTGTATTCTTGCCATCTCTTCTTAATATCTTCTGCTTCTGTTAGGTCCATACCATTTCTGTCCTTTATCGAGCTCATCTTTGCCTGAAATGTTCCTTTGGTATCTCTGATTTTGTTGAAGAGATCCCTAGTCTTTCCCATTCTGTTGTTTTCCTCTATTTCTTTGCATTGATCACTCAAGAAGGCTTTCTTATGTCTTCTTGCTATTCTTTGGAACTCTGCATTCAGATGTTTATATCTTTCCTTTTCTCCTTTGCTTTTCTCTTCTCTTCTTTTCACAGCTATTTGTAAGGCCTCCCCAGACAGCCATTTTGCTTTTTTGCATTTTTTTCTATGGGAATAGTCTTGATCCCTGTCTCCTGTACAATGTCACGAACCTCATTCCATAGTTCATCAGGCACTCTATCTATCAGATCTAGGCCCTTAAATCTATTTCTCACTTCCACTGTATAATCATAAGGGATTTGATTTAGGTCATACCTGAATGGTCTAGTGGTTTTCCCTAGTGTCTTCAATTTAAGTCTGAATTTGGCAATAAGGAGTTCATGGTCTGAGCCACAGTCAGCTCCTGGTCTTGTTTTTGCTGACTGTATAGAGCTTCTCCATCTTTGGCTGCAAAGAATATAATCTGTCTGATTTCGGTGTTGACCATCTGGTGATGTCCATGTGTAGAGTCTTCTCTTGTGTTGTTGGAAGAGGGTGTTTGTTATGACCAGTGCATTTTCTTGGCAAATCTCTATCAAGTGCATGTATAGTTTTATTTATATATTGCAAAACTCCTCTCCATAACAGTTTGTACCAGTTTGCGTTCTCACCAGCAATTTTCCACAGCCTCAAAAATATAATGTATTATTAAATATTACATTTGTGTCAATATGCTAGTCTATAAATAGTATCTTAATATAATTTTTTTTTCATTTTTTTAAAATTTTATTTTATTTTTAAACTTTACATAATTGTATTAGTTTTGCCAAATATGAAAATGAATCCATCACAGGTATACATGTGCTCCCCATCCTGAACCCTCCTCCCTCCTCCCTCCCCATACCATCCCTCTGGGTCGTCCCAGTGCACTAGCCCCAAGCATCCAGTATCGTGCATTGAACCTGGACTGGCATCTCGTTTCATACATGATCTTAATATAGTTTTAAATTGAATTTTTCTTGTAATGAGTACTGAACATCTAGCCACAGGTGTAAGGGCCATTACTATGTATTTTACATAAATTTTGTTTGTCTGTGGCTTGTTTTACTATTTGGGTTTTTCTTTTCCTTAGTCCTTTATCTGTGTTAAATATTGTAAATATTATCTTCCCGGTTGTAATTGGTCTTTTGATATTGGTTACAGTATGTTACAAGTTGAGTTCCTCAGGAGGCTGATAAAGATTGAGATAGATATTGGCATGTAGGAAGTTTTTTAAAGAGCTCTCTTGAGATCAACACCAATGGAGGGAAAAGAATATGTTCTACTATCTTCTAGGCCTACGTGTCTCTTGCTTTGGACCATTGCAGGTATTTCAGAGATCAGTAAGACCAATCATCAATAGCAACAACAAAAGGGAAAAACAACAAAAGGAAGCCTAATGTTTTATTCCAACATGCCCCCATTCTGTTTATCATGGCTATATTTAAATAAATGGAAAAAACAGCCAAATTTGGTCAAGTCCTAATTATCATACAGGTAGTAAGTTACTGTGGGATTTACCCACACATTTTTAGATGTAATCTGTTCAGTGTGTGAATAACAATAGCTTTAACAGAACAGAAAGTGACCTCCTTAAAAACACTCAAAGACTTCCTAACTCACAGAATTAAATGACCATTATCAATTGATTTTATCAAGTCATTTATTTAAATATTTGCAAGCAGATCTGAAGTCATTGCTAGGATCTAGAATTTGAGGAGGAACTGGGGAAGGTGATCCCTTAACTACTTCATTAGTATTTCCCAAGGTGCATGGCTCTGCAAAAGTGCATTCTGAGATTATCTACCCAAGAATAGATATTAGAAGAATACTTCAAAGGAAGACTGTCTTGTAAATATGTTTTTGGTATTTTCCCCATATGATATATAATTACTTTGTTCTTATAAATAAAGGAAACTAACATAGCCTTTAAACTCCTCACTTTTGGCTTTCCTACTTGTCCTCAATTTTTGCTTCCCTACTTCCACTCATTTATGTTGAGTGTATCCTTCCAAACCTCCTTGTGTGCGTTAAACACACTAATATATATGTCCACTCCAGTATTCTTTCTATGATCCAGGCCATGTAAAGAAGGATCTGCTATGGGCAATTCAAACTGTGCACCCAGCCACAACTATTTTGTCCAAGTCTGTTTAACTGAAACATAACACACAGTTCAGTGAAGAAGATAATAAGCTACACAGGGATGCTCTGTAGTCTGCAATGTGAAAGAGTGGGAAGAATGTTATGCTTCATCTTTCTGATGATAAGGGGTTGAGGTATAAAAGAGGAAAGTTGGTATATGTAATTCTGTCCTCCTTTTCCTTATTCTATTCCCTATCTTTACAAAATTCTACTATTGATAGCTCTCAGAAAGTCAAGCTAGTACCTCAATTTGGAGCATCCTGGGGATAAAAGTGTTCTTGCCTGGAGAATCCCAGGGACGGCGGAGCCTGGTGGGCTGCCGTCTATGGGGTTGCACAGAGTCGGACATGACTGAAGCGATTTAGCAGCAGCAGCAGGGGATAAAAAGACTTCCAAAATAGATGATATATGGCAATGTTTGCTGTCTTTTTGGATATCTGGTATTATTATTATTGCAGGAGTACTACTCTCTGAGAAAGACAGCTCTCAATCATGTTGCAATTCCAAATTCACTGTTAGAAGAACATGTTTTAGAAAAATACTTGAACCCAAAGCTACATTATAAAACCACTATCTCCTGAATATATATCCAAACACATAGGGCACTGTTTGTGATTGAACTTCCCCTGGATTTTATGGGTCCACATGCTTCAAATAATAATACAGGAGAATATCATATATGCCATGGATTTGAATTGAGATCATGAAACCTGATCCTATTTCAAGGACACAGCAGCCCCAGAAGGGCATCTCCCAGGTTTGACTTTAATTAAGGTCCTCTCCACTGGCTGTCTGAAGTGACAGTTGAGATCTTAGCAAAATGTGCCCTTATCTCCTTGACCTCTTTTGTTCAGATCTTCAACACTAGATGATTAAAGCTACTTTGTATTTTATTCAGGAAAAAAAAAAAAAAAGATAAAGTCATTTCCAGGTGCTCAAGGGCGGAAGAAAGTACCTGAATTCACAGAAGGCTTGGCACTGCTCTCTTCTGCTACACTTGGCCTGAAACAACACAGATGGGTTGTATTTGAGGTGATAAAATGCTTGGGAAGGTGAAATAACTCCCTAGGAGAGGAGCTGACAATGGCAAATAAGGCATTTGGTTGGCAAAAGAAGTGAAAATTAAAAGACACAAACTAACTGGGGCCACTGAATATATAAAACTCCCAAGTGCCCAACGATTTTAGATGACTTAAGTGGTTTTAACAGTTTACAAAAAGAAACATACTTACATGAATCAGTACCTAAATAATCGTGCTTTATACTAATTTATTTTATTAAAGATATTATCTGTAGCCTCTCAATATATATAAAAATCAAGAAAAACAAGATTCTGTCACAACAGAAGAAACACCAAACAACAATAGTCAACATGCAATATATTGTTTAATTGAACTTTAGCTGGAGATAATTGTATAGATTCAAATAGAGTCATAAGAAATAATCTAAGAGATCCTTCATGTCTTTTGCCAGTCTCCCCCAATGGTGGTGATGGTGTGTGCATGCTCAGTTGAGTCCAGTGCTTTGTGACCCCATGGATTGTAGTCTGCCAGATTCCTCTGCCCATGGGATTTTCAAGGCAAAAGTACTGGAATGGCTTGCCATTTTCTACTCCATGGGATCTTCCCCACCTAGGGATTGAGCCCAGGTCTCCTGTATTGCAGGCAGACTTTTTACTGTCTGAGCCCCTAGGAGAGTCCACGATGATAATATCTTACATAGTTATGGTACAATATCACAACCATGTTGATATTTATACAATCAGGATGCAGAGTATTCCATCACAACAAAGATCCCTGGTCATGCAAAGCATTTTAAATCCCCAGATCAAAATATCTTACAAGTATTGGCTTAACACATTAAATGAAATGCATGGTAATAGGAACCAAAAGAGATGCATTCATATATAAAACTACGTTGGCTGTTTTCAAGGAAATCAAAATAGGTTGGGTAGAAAGTATGTAAATTTAAAAACTGCTAACAATATCCACCACCGAGAATTGTGGTGGGAAACAATATTTATTAAATAGCTTCATGCAGTCAGGTATAGTAGCAGGGGCTCTGGGTGCAGTAGACCTGGGTATGGCATAAGCCCTCTTGGAGGAGGTCACCACTAACCCACCATAGAGCCACCAGAACTTACACAGGACTGGAAACAGACCCTTGGAGAGCACAAACAGAACGTTGTGTGCACCAGGACCCAGGAGAAAGGAGCCGTGACCCCACAAGAGACTGACCCAGACATGCCTGTGAGTGTACTGGAGTCTCCAGTGGAGCCATGGGTCAGCAGTGGCCTGCTGCAGGGTTGGGGGCACTGAGTGTATCAGGGCATGCATTAGATCTTTTGAAGGAGGTCAACATTATCTTCATTACTTCCATCATAGTTTGGCCTCAGGTCAAATAACAGGGAGAAAACATAGCCCAGCCCTTCAACAGAAAATTGGTATAAGATTTACTGAGCCCATCAGAAGAAGACCCAGTTTCCCCTCTGCCAGTCTCTCCCATCAGGAAGCTTCCCTAAGCCTCTTATCCTTCTCCATCAGAGGGCAGACAGACTGAAAACCATAATCACAGAAAACTAACCAATTTGATCACATGGACCACAGCCTTGTCTAACTCAGTGAAACTATGATCCATGCCATGTAGGGCCACGCAAGACAGACAGGTTATGGTGGAGAGTTCTGACAAAATATGGTCTACCAGAAAAGGGAATAGCAAACCATTTCAGTATTCTTGCCTTGAGAACCCCATGAATGGTATGAAAAGGCAAAAAGAGGACACTGAAAGATGATCTCCCCAGGTCAATAGGTGCCCAATATACTACTGGAAGTCAGTGGAGAAATAACTCCAGAAAGAATGAAGAGATGGAGCCAAAGCAACAGCAACACCCCGTTATGGATGTGACTTGTGGTAAGTCTGATGCTGTAAAGAGCAATATTGCATAGGAACCTGGAATGTTAGGCCCATGAATCAAGGCAAATTGGAAGTGGTCAAACAGGGGATGGCAAGAATGAACACTGAATTTTAGGAATCAGCGAGCTAAAATGGACTGGAATGGGTGAATTTAAATCAGATGACAATTATATCTACTAATGCGGACAAGAACCCCTTAGAAGAAATGCAGTAGCCATCATGGTCAGCAAAAGAACACAAAATGCATTACTTGGATGCAATGTTAAAAATGACAGAATGATCTCTGTTCATTTCCAAGGCAAATCATTGAATATCACAGTAATCCAAGTCTATGCCCTGACCAGTAATGCTGAAGAAGCTGAAGTTGAATGGTTCTATGAAGACCTACAAGACTTTCTAGGACTAACACTCAAAAAAGATGTCCTTTTCATTATAGAGGACTGGAATGCAAAACTAGGAAGTCAAGAAATACCTGGAATAACAGGCAAATTGGGTCTTGGAGTACAGAATGAAGCAGGGCAAAGGCTAATAGAGTTTTGCCAATAGAACACATTGATCATAGCAAACACCCTCTTCCAGCAACACAAAAGAAGACTCTACACATGGACATCACCAGATGGTCAATACCAAAATCAGTTGATTATATCCTGTGCAACCAAAGATGGAGAAGCTCTGTACAGTCAGCAAAAATAAGAATGGGAGCTGACTGTGGCTCATATCATGAACTCCTTATTGCAAATTCAGACTTAAATTGAATAAAGTAGGGAAAACCACTAGATCATTCAGGTATGACCTAAATCAAATCCCTTATGATTATACAGTGAAAGTGAGAAATAGATTCAAGGGATTAGATCTGATAGGCAGAGTGCCTGAAGAACTATGGACAGAGGTTTGTGACATTGAACAGGAGGCAGTGACCAAGATCATCCCCAAGAAAAAGAAATGCAAAAAGGCAAAATAGTTGTCTGAGGAGGCCTTAAAAATAGCTATGAAAAGAAGAGATAGGAAAGGCAAATGAGAAAAGGAAAGATATACCCATTTGAATGCAGAGTTGCAAGAAATAGCAAGGAGAGATAAGAAAGCCTTCCTCAGTGATCAATGCAAAGAAATAGAGGAAAATAATATAATGAGAAAGACTAGAGATCTCTTCAAGAAAATTAGCAATACCAAGGGAACTTTTCATGAAAAGATGGGCACAATAAAGGACAGAAATGATATGGATCTAACAGAAGCAGAAGATATGAAGAAAAGTTGGCAAGAATACACCGAAGAACTATACAAAAAAGGCTCTTCATGACCCAGATAATCACGAAGGTTTGATCACTCACCTAGAGCCAGACATCCTGGAAGGCAAAGTCAAGTGGGCCTTAGGAAGCATCACCACGAACAAAGCTAGTGGAGGTGATGGAATTCCAGTTGAGCTATTTCAAATCTTAAAAGATGATGCTGTGAAAGTGCTGCACTTAATATGTCAGCAAATTTGGAAAAAGCAGCAGTGACCACAGGCCTGGAAAATGTCAGTTTTTGTTCCAATCCCAAAGAAAGGCAATGCCAAAGAATGGTCAAAGCACTGCCCAATTATACCCAGCTCACACACTAGCAAAGTAATGCTCAAAATTCTGCAAGCCAGGCTTCAACAGTACGTGAACCATGAACTTCCAGATGTTCAAGCTGAAGTTAGAAAAGGCAGTGGAACCAGACATTAAATTGCCAACATCCATTGGATCATCAAAAAAGCAAGAGAGTTCCACAAAAACATCTACTTCTGCTTTATTGACTATGCCAAAACCTTTGACTGTATGGATCACAACAAACTGTGGAAATTTTTTAAAGAGATGGGAATACCAGACTACCTGACCTGCCTCCTGAGAAATATATATGCAGATCATGAAACAACAGCTAGAACTGTACATGGAACAACAGACTGGTTCCAAATCAGGAAAGGAGTACATCAAGACTGTATATTGTCACAATGTTTATTTAGGTTATATGCAGAGTATATCAGTGAAATGCCTGGCTGGATGCAGCACAAGCTGGAATCAAGGTTGCCAGGAGAGATACAATAACCTCAGATATGCAGATGAAACCACACTCATGGCAGAAAATGAAGAAGAACTAAAGAGTCTCTTGATGAAAGTGAAAGAGAGTGAAAAAGTTGGCTTAAAACTCAACATTCAGAAAACTAATATCATGGCATCTGGTTCCATCACTTCATGGCAAATAGATGGGGAAACAGTGGAAACAGTGACTGACTTTATTTTGGGGGGCTCCAAAATCAGTGCAGATGGTGACTGCAGCCATGAAATTAAAAGACACTTGCTCCTTGGAAGGAAAGTTCTGACCAACATAGACAGTATATTGAAAAGCAGAGACATTACTTTGCCAACAAAGGTCTGTCTAGTCCAGACTATGGTTTTTCCAGTAGTCATGTATGGATGTGAGAGTTGGACTATAAAGAAAGCTGAGCACTGAAGAACTGATGCTTTTGAACTGTGGTGTTGGAGAAGACTCAAGAGTCCCTTGGACAGCAAGGAGATCCAACAAGTCCATCCTAAAGGAAATCAGTCCTGAATATTGATTGGAATAACTGATGCTGAAACTGAAACTCCCATACTCTGGCCACCTGATGCAAAGAAATGACTCATCAGAAAAGACCATTTGATGGGAAAGATTGAAGTGGGAAGGAAAAGGGGGTGAGAGAGGTTGAGATGGTTGTGTGGCAACATTGACTCAATGGACATGAGTTTGAGTGGGCTCCGCGAGTTGGTGATGGACAGAGAAGCCTGGCATGGTTCAGTCTATGGGGTGGAATGAGTTGGACACGACTGCGTGATTGAACTGATCTGAACTGAACTGAGTCAGGCATATTTACCTTATAAGTTAGTCTTCACAGCCTCTTGAGATATGTAATAATTATTATCTCCAACTTGCAGATGTTTGGTTGCTAAATCATGTCCAACTCTTCCACAACCCCATGGACTGTAGCCCACCAGGCTCCTCTGTTTATGGTATTTCCTAGGCAAGGATACTGGAGTGGATTGCCATTTCCTTCTACAGGGGATCTTCCTGACCCAGGGATTGAACTTGTATTGCCTGCATTGGCAGGTGGACTCTTTACTGCTAAGCCACAAGGGAAGCCCATTTTACAGATGAGAAAAATGTAATTCTTTCAGTTAGTAATACAAGGAGCTAGAATTTAATACTATCTAGGCAATATGTGATTGAGAAGATAGAGATGTCTGGGGAAACCTCAAGATGGATTCCCTGATATTGTGAAATGTATGTGCCATTTTCCTATAAATAGAACTTAGTTGAAGAGGCTAGATATGGGCCCAATTAAAGGAAATGAGATAAGAATGAAAAAAGTATCATCAGGTGATACTAATTGTCTAGAGGGTTTGTGTAGGTTAGTAGGATGTTGGGGGAGAAAGAAAGTAAATATTTGTATTAATTTCATGTGACTAAATTTGAGGAGCCATTATATTAAAATGATAGTGATATAATTAATAAACAAAATTTAAAAAATAATAAGTACACATATATATGGAATTTAGGAAGATGGTAACAATAACCCTGTGTATGAGACAGCAAAAGAGACACTGATGTATAGAACAGTCTTTTGGACTCTGTGGGAGAGGGAGAGGGTGGGATGATTTGGGAGAATGGCATTGAAACATGTATAATATCATATATGAAACGAGTCGCCAGTCCAGGTTCGATGCACGATACTGGATGCTTGGGGCTGGTGCACTGGGACGACCTAGAGGGATGGTACGGGGAGGGAAGAGGGAGGGGGTTTCGGATGGGGAACATGTATATGCCTGTGGCAGATTCATTTTGATATATGGCAAAACCAATACAATACTATAGAGTTAAAAAATAAAATTAAAAAAAAAATAAGAACTACTACTGATGCTGTGGCAGGCCACATTCTTGGTGCATTACATGTATCACCTCATTTATATTGCATAATAACCCTTTTCTATAATCCCCTCAAAATATATTGATTACTAAAAATCATAACTACAACTAGTAAACTACTGAAAATCCTGTTACTATAGTTAGTAAACCACACAAATGAGCAATTATTGAGGGAAACAGGGAAAACAGAATCAGCTCTAAGTTATGTAAGATCTCATTTTCTCAGTTCTTAGAATTCTTGGCCCCAACTTTGATTATCTGCCACCTACCCATCTACCACTTCACCAAAGGTGTGTATGCTTTGAGAGAGGTGCTAACATTTAATCTGTATGTAAAATGTCTATTATCATCTCTTTGATTAACGTATAGGCATTTTATTTACTTTATTTGCTGTTTCTACCCTCCCATGTGGGAAAACTGACTTTCAAACTCAACATCTGAAAAACTAAGACCATGGAATCTGGTCCCATCACTTCACAATTAGAAAGGGAAAAAGTCGAAACAGTGAGAGATTTTATTTTCTTGGGCTCTAAAATCACTGTGGATGGTGACTGCCACAAAATGAAAAGACGCTGGATCCTTGAAAGAAAAACTATTACAAACCTAGACATTATATAAAAAAAGCACAGACATCACTTTGCTGGCAGATCTGTATTGTCAAAGCTCTGTTTTTCCAGTAGTCAAGTAAGGATGTGAGAGTTGGACCATAAAGAAGCCTGAGAGCCAAAGAACTGATGCTTTCAAATTGTGATGCTAGAGAAGTCTCTTGAGCATTCCTTGGACAGCAAAGAGATCAAATCAGTCCATCCTAAAGGAAATCAATCTTGAATGTTCATTGGAAGGACTGATGCTGAAGCTCAAGCTCCAATACTTTGGCCACCTGATGTGAAGAGCTGACTCACTGAAAAAGACCCTGACGCTCAGGAAGATTGAGGTCAGGAGGAGAACAGGACAGCAGAGGAAGAGATGGCTTGATGGTGTCACCAACTCAATCCACATGAACTTGAGCAAACTCTGGGAGATAGCAAAGAACAGGGAGGCCTGGTGTGCTGCAGTTCATGGGGTGGCAGAGTCAGATAAGACCTAGCGACTAAACAACAATCCTCCCATATTTCTTGCAAGCAATCTAGCCATGTTTGGTTTAATAAAAAAATGTTTTTTGTTTTTTTTTTTTTCTAATCATAGTCACTTTGATGCAGTCTTCTGATCTTACTATAGGTGTTAAAGTTTTTACACCAATAAGTCACCATTACGACCTGGCATCAAACAATTTTAAGACTTCATAGATGTTAAGTAACATGACTTTAAGTGAGTTTTAATGGTGGAAAAAATGTCTTGAAATCTATGAAGTGAATAATAATGGCTTATAAAACTATTAGACCCTTACAAGCCTTCTAAATCCGGATCTGAACCAAGAAGGGTGTCTATGCCATTTCGCTTAGTGTTGTACCCAGATCCTTTGTCTTGTTTGTTTTGTCTTATTTATGCTGTTCATTTTGTCTTTTTATCTAACTATTGGAGTTTAGGAATAAATCTCCTCCAAACCACAGAAATGGTCATGGAACATACTTTCCTGACACATGACCTTTCACCTCTTTTCCCCAGACATTTCTTCCTCTGTGCATAAATCATTTCCCCTAAAATCCACATTCATGCACATCTCCTCAGACCAGCTTCTTAAGCTAGTTTCTAAAATTTTGATTCCCTGGACCATTGCTTCTGTTCTAGTGTAACTTTAAAACTGCTCATCCATTCTAAACTTTGCTCTGTTCATTGAATATAGCCTTAGGGGCAAGTTGTGCTATCTCTATGAGTCAAACTTTGCCCTTCAACAAAAGTCAATAGGCACTATCTGCAGATACCTCAGGACACAATTTAGCAAGCTAAATTTACTCTGCCACCATATAGGTCACTGTAATGCTAGTTTGTAAAACGTGGTTTTTACAGAAATAGGTTATTAGAAAAGAACAGAAATAAAATAATAAATAGCTTTCTTCAATCACCCAAGATAGGGTCTAGGTGGCTTGCGTTGAGGGTCACCAGAAGGATTTCCTGGGGGAGCTGAGGGGAATGTTTTCCCTAAACAAAAGCAAATGCCTGAGGGCATTTGATTAGACTATTAAAGTAGTGATTGCCAGTGTTCACCAAGGCCCTTTACCTGCATGAGAGGACTGCCAGGTAAAATACAAGATGCTCAGTGAAATTTGAATTTCAGACAAACCAGGACAATTTTTAGTATATGCCGATTATTTGTATTTATCTGAAGTACAAATTCAACTGAATGGCCTGTGAGTATATACATTATGCATACATAATCTGGCAACTCTACCCTGAAAATAAGAGTGATATGCTCTCCAGGCAGAATTTACTGCCAATTCTGGCCAATAAAATATGAATAAAAATAGTGTACTGATGCAAGACTGAGGCTGTGAAAACATCTACACAATTTTCCAGTTTGTCTTTTTCATGACCAATACAAATGTTTCATAACATGTCATATCTTGGATAACGCAAGAAATAAAATCCTGTTTATTAACTATGGTCCTCTCCTTGAATGCCTTAAAAAATTTGCAGATCCTCAAAGGACTGAAAAAGGTTTAACCTCTGTAATTTTTATATTTGTCTGATTTACTTGTATCATCTTGAATTTTGTTTTCTGAATCTCTTCTTAGTGGCCCTGACTCAGAGGCCTGATGTTGTTTCCTCATTGTAAACCTTAACAGGCATCCTAGCTCAATCCCAGAGAAAGAGGGAAAGAGTGACAAATTAAAATCAATGGATAGATCCTATTAACAATGTCCATTAAGTCCGCAGAAGACCCTTCTCAGATGGATGCAAACTAACTTTATTTATCAAATACGTTTAATATAAAGTTATATAAAATATCAATTACTGAATACTTTAGATATAGGCCAATAGAGTACAAAATGAATACAAGGAATGTGAGACATACTTGACATGGAATATATCTTGATTTTTTAAACTAAATACCTGATTCAATACAACTGTGAATGAAAGGATGCAATAAAAAGACACAGCTCTTAGAATTAGATTTTTCAGTCCTGATTTCTTATGTACATTATAAGAAAAAATATTACTGTAATACTGTATAGTCACCCCTTAACACCTGCTGCAGAACAAGGGCTAGAATTATGCAATAGCTGCAATCTAAAAAATAATAATTAAAACATCACATCCTCAATTGTCCCCTTGTGAGAAAGAGGTCACTACAGAGTAGTAGCTTGTTTTAGTTAGAATTACATCAGTTTTAGGGACAGTATTTTCTCTTACTACGAACAAAGCTAGTGGAGGTGATGGAATTCCAGTTGAGCTATTCTAAATCCTGAAAGATGATGCTGTGAAAGTGCTGCACTCAATACATCAGCAAATTTGGAAAACTCAGCAGTAGCCACAGGACTGGAAAAGGTCAGTTTTCATTCCAATCCCAAAGAAAGGCAATGCCAAAGAATGCTCAAACTACCGCACAATTGCAATCATCTCACACACTAGAAAGTAACGCTCAAATTCTCCAAGCCAGGCTTCAGCAATATGTGAACCGTGAACTTCCTGATGTTCAAGCTGGTTTTAGAAAAGGCAGAGGAAACAGAGATCAAATTGCCAACATCCGCTGGATCATGGAAAAAGCAAGAGAGTTCCAGAAAAACATCTATTTCTGCTTTATTGACTATGTCAAAGCCTTTGACTGTGTGGCTCACAATAAACTGTGGAAAATTCTGAAAGAGATGGGAATACCAGACCACCTGACCTGCCTCTTGAGAAACCTGTATGCAGGTCAGGAAGCAATGGTTAGAACTGGACATGGAACAACAGACGGGTTCCAAATAGGAAAAGGAGTATGTCAAGGCTGTATATTGTCACCCTGCTTATTTAACTTATATGCAGACTACATCATGAGAAACGCCGGGATGGAGGAAGCACAAGCTGGAATCAAGGTTGCCAGGAGAAATATCAATAATCTCAGATATGGAGATGACACCACCCTTATGGCAGAAAGTGAAGAAGAACTAAAGAGCCTCTTGATGAAAGTGAAAGAGGAGAGTGAAAAAATGGGCTTAAAGCTCAACATTCAGAAAACGAAGATCATGGCATCTGGTCCCATCACTTCATGGGAAATAGATGGGGAAACAGTGGAAATAGTGGCTGACTTTATTTTGGGGGGCTCTAAAATCACTGCAGATGTGACAGCAGCCATGAAATTAAAAGACGCTTACTGCTTGGAAGGAAAATTATGACCAACCTAGACAGCATATTAAAAAGCAGAGACATTACTTTGTCAACAAAGGTCCATCTAGTCAAGGCTATGATTTTTCCAGTAGTTATGTATGGATGTGAGACTTGGACTATAAAGAAAACTGAGCGCCGAAGAATTGATGCTTTTGAACTGTGGTGTTGGAGAAGACTCTTGAGAGTCCCTTGGACTGCAAGGAGATCTAATCAGTCCATCCTAAAGGAGATCAGTCCTGGGTGTTCATTGGAGGGACTGATGTTGAAGCTGAAACTCCAATGCTTTGGCCACCTCATGTGAAGAGCTGACTCATTTGAAAAGACCCTAATGCTGGCAAAGATTTAGGGCAGGAGGAGAAGGGGACGACAGAGGATGAGATGGTTGGATGGAATCGCGGACTCAATGGAGATGGGTTTGGGTGGACTCTGGGAGTTGATGATGGACAGGGAGGCCTGGCGTGCTGTGATTCATGGGGTTGCTAAGAGTCAGATGCAACTGAATGACTGAACTGAACTGAACTGATTTTCTCTCACATTCAGTATCAGGACTTGAAGCATGACCCATTCACTCAAAATTGGTATGGTTTGGTGGTTAATCCAGATATATAGAATACAACTTTTCTAGAAAGAAACTTCTTAGAATTAGCCTTTGCTTTTAAGCCGGAAGATCACATCTCTTGGCAAAAAAAGGGCTAGTTTGGGGTCAGGCAAAGTCAGTAATTTAAAGAAAAACTCAGCAAATGAGATCCAGACTACCAAACTCAGGTTAAGAATGTAAGGGAAACAGTGAAGCCATTGTTGAGGCTCATGGACCAGAACAAACCTTGGATTGAGGAGGCACCTGTGCTGGGATTCAAAGGTCTCTGACTTCCTGTACTGGATGTTTTTGCCAACCTGACCCTACCTCCTAGTAGAAGCCTTATGTATACAGCTCCTTACTTTCTTGGTGGACTCTAAAAGACGAAAGGTACTTAAAAAAAAAAAAAAAGGTGTGGGTAAAGCTATACCAGAACGCTTGACAATGTTTATCCCTAAACATCAAACATATATTGAGTTCAGAGTTACTTCTTGAATTCCATGGGCCCTAAACATGTTTGCTTTCCTCCATAGAAAATATGAAAATTGCATTTTATAATCACATTAGTAAAAAACATATATTAATGCCATATATCAGAACATTTTCTTTGACCTAAATATTTCTTTTTCTTCTGATTTTAAAAGAAGTTAAAACATTTCCATGGTTTAGGAAAGCAAAATTTGCCACCCCAAAATGCTTTTTTGTGGTATGAAGATTATTTCAGTGTGATTAGACACAAAAAGTCTATCTTTTTACCTCCCCACTAACTGGCTAAAAAATTTATGTGAAGAGTCTGGTCCAGGCAAAGCAGTATCACCAGGGATACCTGCAAAGAATGTGGGCTAATTGTGGCAGGGGAGCCCAGCAAGACCTGAAGACCAAAGTCCTCTCTGTGTCCCACTGTCTCTCATGGCACAGTGAACATTTGTTTACCAGACATTTGCTTTTCCATCTCCGCATGAACTGCCTTCCTTCTTTTTGAAGTCCCAAACCCCAACTGCCTTCTCCTTCTCTCAGATGGCATATCAGCCTCAACTGCTCACTGTGTAGTTGGACCCCATATTCCTATTGGAACCCTCGTGCATACATAAGTACATTTGATTTTCTCCTGTTGATCTGTCTCATTCAATATTAATCTTAAACTAGCCAGAAGAACTTAGAGTAGAGGGAAAGATTTATTTCATCCCTCAGAGTGGGCTCCTAAGATTATTGTGAACTCTTGGTATAGCATTTACTGTGCTCAGTGGATATCAGCCCTGATTGTTATTGCCTGACTGCATTTCCTCTGTAAGATTTTCATCGTTTCTAGAGCTGTGATGAGGTGTGTCATTCTGTTAGGGGTTGGGGAAGGAGGAGCAGCTATGACAGGAAAGCGACAGCGCTAAATAAAAGAATTTGTTTTCTAACTGGAGAGCAAAGCTTAAACACAGAAACCCGCTGAAGACAATTTTAAAGCACTGAATTTGTAGATAATATTTCAACATCATCCTCTCCCTAAATGTAAGACTTAAAATACTTTTCATGTCGACCACAGTCATGGATTATATTTATAACACGGAAATATTCTGGGTTATTGGAGATGGACCGGTCTTTAAAGTCCTCTAATTCTTTGAATCTTACTTGAAGTTGTTGGATCTATACACTACCTAGCGAAGATAATCTTCAGTGCATTAAGCAAATGCTCACTAATTTCTTTCCTACAAGTTGAAAAGAGGTACAAGAAATACAACTGGCATTGAACATGCTCCCCTCCCCCTTCCAGTATAAAATGGAAGTCCCCTGCCTAGGATTGTGATTCGGATTCTCTTTGCCCTGGGGGTCTTATCTCTCACCACAGACTCTTCTTAAATGGGAAATTCAGCTGTCTGGAGGCTGAGAGCAGGCTAAGTCATTACTCAAAATTCATTGTCCATCCCTGAGTCATTCCTGGTTAGACAATTGACCAAATGCCCACTGGTTTTGACCTGAGTTTACTTGAGAATTTATTCTTTCCTCACAGTCCTTCAGAATATTCTTTGGTATCAGCTTAGTGGGTGAGATTTGATCATCGTTTTTTTTAGGTTTAGATTTGGGACTGGTGAACTTTTTTTTTTTTACGATTCCTCTCTGACTTAAACCACTACAGTGTACTGAACAAACCAGGTATGGAAGTGAGGTGGGGAGAGGTTTAATATTTATTGATATTAGTCTGCCTCTAAGTCAGACTGTCTGGGCCTAAATTTAGGCTTCATCACTTAGTATGTGCCTTTCCTCCCTATACTTTACCCATCATTCACTTCTAGCTACACTCGCATCTTTGTTGCTTGTGACTCCTATCTTTGGCTTTTCACACTTGCTGTTCCCTCTTTCTGTTACAAGGTCTCTGCAGATATCCACATGGTTTACTCATTTACCACATTTGTATCTTTGTTCAGATGTTAGCCTTGAGTTGTCAAACAATAAATATTTATTGAGCACTGCTATGAAGTGAGCACTGTTCTAGGAATTTCATGTAAGTTAGGAAATATTAAAGACAAATGGTCCTGCCCTGATAAAGATTATATTCTAGTAGTGAGGAAGAAACACTGGTTGATTACAAAACAAGCATATTTTAATATATATATATATATTAGAAGATGATACATACTATGAAAGAAAAGAGACTAAGGCAGATTTGGTATTAAGTCAGGCAATACTCGGAGAAGGCAGTGGCACCCCACTCCAGTACTTTTGCTTGGAAAATCCATGGATGGAGGAGCCTGGTAGGCTGCAGTCTATGGGGTCTTGAAGAGTCGGACACGACTGAGCAACTTCACTTTCACTTTTCTCTTTCATGCACTGGAGAAGGAAATGGAAACCCACTCCAGTATTCTTGCCTGGAGAATCCCAGGGACGGGGGAGCCTGGTGGGCTGCCGTCTATGGGGTCACACAGAGTTGGACATGACTGAAGTGACTTAGCAGCAGCAGCAGCAACAGCAGCAGGCAATACTAGTAGGACTCATGAAGAGGTAAACATAGTTTGAATGTGAAGTATAAAGAAAAATACACCAGGGATAAAGACTAAGACTTTGGAGCAAAACTACTAGAATTATGAAATTGTCATTTTGTCTTCATCCTTACAGTTTTTTGTGGTCCCTGAAACCTCCTCAAGCCAGGCCACCTCACCTCTGGAATTTCTTAAGAAGGGGTTTCACTTTCCTTTGATTTAAGACCACAAAGTCTTAAACCATGAAGAATAGAAATTAACTCCTGTGTGGTCTGAAGCTCTCCCACTCAGGAAAATTAAAGAAGGAACAACAGGAGATCTTGTTTCAGTAATTTGCATATGCTCAAAAACTACCCATAATCCAGCAATTAAGATATTGTTGCCTTGAAACAGGTGAGCAGTAAATACCTTTCTCTATGATGATACGTTGACTTAATGTGAGCTATCTACTAGCTATGAGGGTTTCACTTTATATGTAGGAGCACTTGTGTGTAAAGAAAGAGCAAGCAAGCAAAAATTAAATGTATTGTGGCACTACAGTAGTTTCTGGAGCCACATACTGGTAAGAATTTAATTACAGTCATCCTTGCAAAAATGAATTAATTCCTTTATAGTAATTTGCCCCAAATGAATGTGAAGACCTAACATCCAGTATCTGCAACTCATTTGGGCTAAAAGTAAATTTTTGAGTGTTTAATCCAGTGTACTTATATTACATTAAGCTCTGCTTGAAGAGTTTTATTCCACTATGATACAGCCAGGGATGCCATGAAAAGAATTGTAAAGCAGGAAAAAAGTGTGAAAATTACTCAGCATACTTACGTTATCTTTCATGTTATTTTCTTGAAAATGAATTTCTGATGTGAGTTATTCTTCAGTAGCTATGCTACAACAGAAGTAGCAAAGGATTCACTGATGCTGCTGCTAAGTTGTTTCAGTTGTGTCCGACTCTGTGAGACCCTATACACAGCAGCCCACCAGGCTCTGCTGTCCCTGGGATTCTCCAGGCAATAACACTGAAGTGGGTTGCCATTTCCTTCTCCAATGCATGAAAGTGAAAAGTGAAAGTGAAGTCGCTCAGCAGTGCCCGACTCTTAGCGACCCCATGGACTACAGCCTACCAGGCTCCTCCGTCCATGAGATTTTCCAGGCAAGAGTACTGGAGTGGGTTGCCATTGCCTTCTCCAAAAGGACTCACTATTTCTCCACTAAAACACTAATTAATATCTGTACAACTTTTCTGACCTAGTGTAGTGCAAAACTGTTTTATAGTATTCTTCCACTGTGTGCTAATAATTACATCATTCTGATTCCCTTATATGAGAGTGTCTTTTTTCCAGCCTGGCCCACAGTTGGAGGTAATCATTGAACAGTGACATCCTATTTAACTCTGTTTTCTCTTACCATCCTGCCCTCCTCAATCCCTGATTTCTCCATGCCAATAACCCTTCCCTGGCCCAATCAACAAATCTGAAAATGAGTTAACTGCTTAGGTATATTTTTTACATGCCAAATTTTGAAATACAGTGTGAACTTTGAGCAACTTAGGCTCGAACTGCATGGATCCACTCATATGTAGATTTTTTTCAATAAATATATTGGAAATTCTTTTGGATATTTCCAACAATTAGAAAAAACTTGAAAATATACTGTATAACCTAGAAATGCCAAAAAATGTTAGGGAAAAGTTTTGTCATGAATGCATAAAATATATGTAGCTACTAGTCTATATGTGTTAGCTTTCTTATTGTTTTATAACTTAGCTTTCAAAGAACTACATTACTGTGTAGTATGCTTCCTTCTTGCAATAGGAAAAACTGGGCATTAGTCTATTGTAGTCGTTTGTTATGATTTTTTTAATGTAAAGCATTTCCAATACTGTATTATGAGTATGGCTGTTATGTGCCATCTTATGTCTTATATAATATGCTATATGTTATATGCCTTATAGTTATATGCCATGAAAATTTTATAATGA
Source organism: Bos indicus (assembly GCF_029378745.1). NCBI lineage: Eukaryota > Metazoa > Chordata > Mammalia > Artiodactyla > Bovidae > Bos > Bos indicus. The sequence goes on from NC_091770.1 coordinate 34,811,929, forward strand.
TACATTCATTAGTGTTTAGGTTAAGTGTCTATAAAGTGATCATATTGTTACTTCTTCATTATCAATGTAAATGGTTATACTTGTAAATAAATAATATTTTTCACATTATCTTTTTCTTTTTGATTAAGTCTGTGTTAGTAGAATGTATAACATCTACTTTGTTTTGTATCATATAACAATATTAATGTAGGTACTGAGAGATGATTTATCTTATAGACAGATAATATAAATTTCTGTTATCAATAAAACATTACAATACTATAAATGTATTTTCTTCATCATTTCCTTAATGACATCTTCTCTTCTGTCACTTACTTTATTGTAAGAATACAGTATATAATATATATAAGATACAAAATATCTGTTAATTAACCATTTATATTATTGGTAAAGCTTCCAATCACCAGTAAGCTAGGAGTGGATAAGTTTTTGGGAAGTCCAAAGTTACATGTGGATTTTAAACTCTTCAGAGGGTCAGTGCCCCTGACCCCCAAGTTGTTCAAGGGTCAACTGTATATTTTTCATTGCTTTGTCAGGCATCAGATAGTTTGTAGACACTGAGGTTATCAGGTTTTTAAACTTTGTCTATAATATGCCAAAGAACAGATGGAAATTGATTTTTTCATTAAATTAAAATTTATTCAGGCAGATAGAGTGAGGAATTACCTGAAACTCCCATTAGTCATTTCCTTTGCAAAGATTTTCTTTGCAGTCAATCTGTGCTACACTGAAAGAAGAAAGATGTTCTTCTTCCTTCAGATTTCCAAAGAAAGTTTTTGAATATTTTGTGAGAAGAGTGTCCTCCTTCATTTGTGTTAACACAACATTTTGTCCACATATTTATTACAATCTAGCTGATAAGATTTGAAATCTCTAAAGTCAGGACCAAATATCTTATATTGATGTCACTAGTGTGTCTCGGAGAAGGCAATGGCACCCCACTCCAGTACTCCTGCCTGGAAAATCTCATGGACGGAGGAGCCTGGTAGGCTGCAGTCCATGGGTCGCTGAGGGTCAAACACGACTGAGTGACTTCACTTTCACTTTTCACTTTCATGCACTGGAGAAGGAAATGGCAACCCACTCCAGTGTTCTTGCCTGGAGAATCCCGGGGACGGGGGAGCCTGGTGGGCTGCCATCTATGAGGTCGCACAGAGTCAGACATGACTGAAGTGACTTAGCAGCAGCAGCAGCAGTGTCTAGCATGTAAGTCACATAGTAAGAATGCAAACATAGCTGTTAAAATAATTCACTGTCCTTAATTATATCCAAATATTTCATAAGTTTCACACTGCTTTTCATCTCTGGTATATATGTTCAGGAAAGAAAAAAAAAAATCAATGCAGTGCTGGCTCATGTCACAGCTTTGAAAAAGTTCCCTGTGTTCTACTTACTTGCTGTGAGTAATAAATCCCTTCTTCTTTTGGCTTGATTGTTTCTTTTTACTTGACATCTGCCAGGAGGCAAATGAAGGTTTGGGTTAACACTCCCATTTAAGGGAAAGTATTAGGAGAAGGCAATGGCACCCCACTCCAGTACTCTTGCCTGGAAAATCCCATGGACAGAGGAGCCTGGAAGGCTGCAGTCCATGGGGTCGCTAGGAGTCGGACACAACTGAGCTTTTCACTTTCACTTTTCACTTTCATGCATTGGAGAAGGAAATGGCAGCCCACTCCAGTGTTCTTGCCTGGAGAATCCCAGGGATGGGGGAGCCTGGTGGGCTGCCGTCTGTGGGGTCGCACAGAGTCCGACACGACTGAAGCGACTTAGCAGCAGCAGCAGCATTATCAGGTGATTTTGAATAAGTGGGTGGTATTTAGTAGAGGTGGAATAAAGACATGAAAGAAGGGTGTTATATAAAGGTAACAAGTAATAGAAGAAATAATATATGCTCTTGACAAAAACTGTGCAGTCATAAAGTTTCCAGTGGCCCTCCATTGTCTCTCAGGCCAACTTCCTCTCAGAACTCACTGTGTCAGTTATGTAGGGCCTTAATAATTTGTCTGCTACGTTCCCTGAAACTACCTATAGTTTTCTAATTCCCAACTTTAATGATTTTTTAAAAATGGTTGTTTAAATGATTGTTCAAAACAGATAACCTCAAATTTGACTGAATATCAGATCCTATTATCTTTTTTGATATGCTGGAAAAAAAAATACTGAATTAAACAATAAAAAAGAATAAAGCTAGAAAACTAAAGAAAAATAATAAACAACCCATTTGTTTTCTTCCCCATTCAGGTATTTTTGTGATTGTACTTGATAATCATTTATCAGATGGGGAGGGCGATCAGGCAAAGCTGAACTTGAATTTAGTTTGTTTGGCTACTTTCAACATAAAAAACTACTAAGGAGGACAAAGGAAGAAACCAGTTTCTTTAAGTCATATCAGTTGGTCACTGATTGTTCAGCATTAAAACAAAAGAATAAAAAAGCAAGCTTCAATAAGGCCACTTACACACTTTGGGGCATAAAACGTCAGCCATTTTTCACTGAGCTGTAATCAAAAATAGACAAGTCACCCTAACAACATATGTCTGGCCCAGGGCGCTTATTTTCAGTCTAATCAGTGATTTTCTGACAGATTCCTGAAGGTCATAAGAAACAGAGACCTGGAAAGTTAAATAGATACACGATATGCATGTTGTTATTATTTTAATATTTATTTTATATCAGAGTATTGTTAATTAACAATATTGTGATGGTATAAAGGATACAGCAAAGTGCTTCAATTATACATACATATGTGCCTCATATTCTTTTTCAGTTTCAGTAATAACCTAAATGGGAAAAGATTGTTGTTGTTTTTTTAATTGGTATGGTAAGGCAAACCATTCAATATCACAGTAATCCAAGTCTATGCCCCAACAAGTAACGCTGAAGAAGCTGAAGTTGAATGGTTCTGTGAAGATCTACAAGACCTTTTAGAACTAACACCCAAAAAATATGTCCTTTTCATTATAGGGGACTGGAATGCAAAAGTAGGAAGTCAAGAAACACCTGGAGTAACAGGCAAATTTGGCCTTGGAATACAGAATGAAGCAGGGCAAAGACTAATAGAGTTTTGCCAAGAAAATGCACTGATCATAACAAACACCCTCTTCCAACAACACAAGAGAAGACTCTATACATGGACGTCACCAGATGGTCAACACCGAAATCAGATTGATTATATTCTTTGCAGCCAAAGATGGAGAAGCTCTATACAATCAGCAAAAACAAGACCAGGAGCTGACTGTGGCTCAGACCATGAACTCCTTATTGCCAAATTCAGACTTAAATTGAAGAAAGTAGGGAAAACCACTAGACCATCCAGGTATGACCTAAATCAAATCCCTTATGATTATACAGTGGATGTGAGAAATAGATTAAAGGGCCTAGATCTGATAGAGTGCCTGATGAACTATGGAATGAGGTTCATGACATTGTACAGGAGACAGGGATCAAGACCATTCCCATAGAAAAGAAATGCAAAAAAGCAAAATGGCTGTCTGGGGAGGCCTTACAAAATAGCTGTGAAAAGAAGAGAAGCGAAAAGCTAAGGAGAAAAGGAAAGATATAAACATCTGAATGCAGAGTTAGAAAGAATAGCAATAAGACATAAGAAAGCCTTCTTGAGGGATCAATGCAAAGAAATAGAGGAAAACAACAGAATGGGAAAGATTAGAGATCTCATCAAGAAAATTAGAGATACCAAAGGAACATTTCAGGCAAAGATGAGCTCAATAAAGGACAGAAATGGTATGGACCTAACAGAAGCAGAAGATATTAAGAAAAAAAAAAATATTAAGAAGAGATGACAAGAATACACAGAAGAACTATACAAAAAAGATCTTCATGACCCAGATAATCACAATGGTGTGATCACTGACCTAGAGCCAGACATCCTGGAATGTGAAGTCGAGTGAGCCTTAGAAAGCATCACTACGAACAAATCTAGTGGAGCTGATAGAATTCCAGTTGAGCTATTTCAAATCCTGAAAGATGATGCTGTGAAAGTGCTGCACTCAATATGCCAGCAAATTTGGAAAACTCAGCAGTAGCCACAGAACTGGAAAAGGTCAGTTTTCATTCCAATCCCAAAGAAAGGCAATGCCAAAGAATGCTCAAACTACTGCACAATTGCACTCAATCTCACATGCTAGTAAAGTAATGCTCAAAATTTTCCAAGCCAGGCTTCAGCAATATGTGAACCATGAACTTCCTGATGTTCAAGCTGGTTTTAGAAAAGGCAGTGGAACCAGAGATCAAATTGCCAACATCTGCTGCATCATGGAAAAAGCAAGAGAGTTCCAGAAAAGCATCTATTTCTGCTTTATTGACTATGCCAAAGCCTTTGACTGTGTGGATCACAATAAACTGTGGAAAATTCTGAAAGAGATGGGAATACCAGACCACCTGATCTGCCTCTTGAGAAATTTGTATGCAGGTCAGGAAGCAACAGTTAGAACTGGACATGGAACAACAGACTGGTTCCAAATAGGAAAAGGAGTTCATCAAGGCTGTATATTGTCACCCTGTTTATTTAACTTCTATGCAGAGTACATCATGAGAAACGCTGGACTGGAAGAAACACAAGCTGGAATCAAGATTGCCGGGAGAAATATCAATCACCTCAGATATACAGATGACACCACCCTTATGGCAGAAAGTGAAGAGGAACTCAAAGGCCTCTTGATGAAAGTGAAAGTGGAGAGTGAAAGAGTTGGCTTAAAGCTCAACATTCAGAAAATGAAGATCATGGCATCCGGTCACATCACTTCATGGGAAATAGATGGGGAAACAGTGGAAACAGTGTCAGACTTTATTTTTCTGCGCTCCAAAATCACTACAGATGGTGACTGCAGCCATGAAATTAAAAGACGGTTTCTTCTTGGAAGGAAAGTTATGACCAACCTAGATAGCATATTGAAAAGCAGAGACATTACTTTGCCAACAAAGGTTCGTCTAGTCAACGCTATGGTTTTTCCTGTGGTTATGTATGGATGTGAGAGTTGGACTGTGAAGAAGGCTGAGCGCCAAAGAATTGATGCTTTTGAACTGTGGTTTTGGAAAAGACTCTTGAGAGTCCCTTGGACTGCAAGGAGATCCAACCAGTCCATTCTAAAGGAGATCAGCCCTGGGATTTCTTTGGAAGGAATGATGCTAAAGCTGAAACTCCAGTACTTTGGCCACCTCATTAGAAGAGTTGACTCATTGGAAAAGACTCTGATGCTGGGAGGGATTGGGGGCAGGAGGAGAAGGGGACGACAGAGGATGAGATGGCTGGATGGCATTACCGACTCGACGGACATGAGTCTGAGTAAACTCCAGGAGTTGGTGATGGACAGGGAGGCCTGGCGTGCTGCGATTCATGGGGTCGCAAAGAGTTGGACGTGACTGAGCGACTGATCTGATCTGATGGTAAATATTCAAATAAACTCATCTGTAATTTTAGTTAAAGAATTTTAACCTTCTTCCTCTAACATAGATTTGGTTTTTTTCCTACTTCTAGAAATAAAAATCACTCATAATTCTAGCTAAAAGCTTTTTGTGTACCTTCTTCTAAAATGCTGCTACATAGTTCTCCATAATAGAATCTTATTCCTCTTGGAAATTTAGGAATAGGTTTATAGACTTACTATTCTCCTGTTCATTCTGTTCCCCAAGGCAAAATAGTATTGGAAAAAAAATTTTTTTTTCAAATTCCCTCCTTCCTCAAAAAAAGAGAGGGATTTTTAAAAATCTGATTATTGCAAGGAGAAAGAACCCATCCTCTTTTCTTCGTCTCCAAGGGAAGCACACTTAGGAAGAGTTCAGTTCACTCAGTATATCCCCATGCAGACAGACAGCACTAAAGCTGGACGTAGTGACCAGGACTGGGAAGTGTAATAAAGGTACAGATCTAAGCTATATTACACAATGCTGCTTTTTTTTTTTAAATTGAAGCAGCAGCAGCAGACTAAATAAGAAGCATTGCTAAAATTAATTTTACATGTTTTTCTTTTTACTTTTAACATACATACTAGAAAATTCAAAATTCCACACTTAGCTTAAATTTTATCTTTATTGAACAATAAAGAATTAGAACAATGAAGAAAGTGCTTTTCTTTTTCAAGATGTGGATAAGTTGCAAGCCATAGGAGGTTGTGGTCAAATGTAATTAAAATATGAAACTTGAGTCTGGTTCTCTCTTTGGAACTCAGGGGCTAGAAAGGAATGTTTATAATTATTACCCACAAATGACAACAATAGAAATTGAAAAATATAATCTCATTGGCCTGTAACCTAAACTCCCAGAATAAAATTCTGTGTATGCCATCATCACAGAGCACACATCACATATTCCTTCTGTATTTGAGTGGAATTGTGCTAATATGATAGCCACTAGTTGCATGTGGCTACTGAGCATATGAAATGTGGATGATCTCTCTCGAGAGGTGCTATAAATTTATTAATACCATACATACCATATTACAAAGACTTGGTTAAAAATATAATATTTAAATAATTTTTATATTGATTATTTATTGATGTGGCAGTGTTTGAGAAATATTAGATTAAATAAGGGAGAAGGCACTGGCAACCCACTCCGTTACTCTTGCCTGGAAAATCCAATGGACGGAGAAGCCTGGTGGGCTGCAGTCCATGGGGTCGCTAAGAGTCAGACACGACTGAGCGACTTCACTCTCACTTTTCACTTTCATGAATTGGAGAAGGCAATGGTAACCCACTCCAGTGTTCTTGCTTGGAGAATCCCAGGGACGGGGGAAGCTTGATGGGCTGCCATCTATGGGGTCACACAGAGTTGGACACAACTGACACGACTTAGCAGCAGCAGCAGACTAAATAAGAAGCATTGCTAAAATTAATTTTACATGTTTTTCTTTTTACTTTTAATGCAGATACTAGAAAATTCAAAATTCCACACGAGGCTTAAATTTTATCTTTATTGAACAACAAAGAATTAGAACAATGAAGAAATTGCTTTTCTTTTTCAAGATGTGGATAAGTGTCAAGCCATTGGGGGTTGTGGGCAAATGTAATTAAAATAAAATTAATATGAAACAAAGAGAATGATAATTTGTGGCACTATTATACAATGCCTACAACTAATTCCTACATTGAAGTCCTATTTGGTGGTGTTTGCTTTGCACTTTACCCTTTGTGATTATATATGATGTTTCCACTGAAATTCTAGTTTCAAAATAAGACTCTGTGTTATTTTTTTGAAGCCAAAATAATTAAACTCAAAATGAGTTTCTTTATACTTTGAGAAAATAAAAATGTTTTTCTCTGCTATACAGGGCTATTAGACCAATTCTCCCATATCTATGTGTGTGTATGTTCCCTTGGAAACATAATAAATTTAAGTCATGATAATTTTTGGAATAGAGACAAATTTCTCTAGGAATTAAGTCAATTCTCCATATTCACAATATAAGATTATCTCTAAAGTTACAGGCCAGATGACTTTCACATATGTCAAAATGTACCTTTAAATAGCTCAGGGGTCCCTCATGAAATGTATGGGAGAGGATCAGAAAGTAAGGCCCTTAGTCTCTCAACAAGATAGTGAATCCTTTTTCTATCATCTTCACTGCTGTATAACATATGTGAAATTTTGTTCCAACTTCATAGTCACTGTTGTGATTCCTTATATGCATATAGATCTGCTAATGCTTACCCAGTTACATATTGTGTTCTCGATTCTATATTAGTCTGGAGGAATGTTTCTGTTGGCATGGATACATTATTTCTCTAACATTATTAAAACTATGGTCTGAGACTGAGCTGGTACAAATCCTTACTGAATATAAATGTTAATCCAGCGCTGACAAATTATGATGTAATGAGCTAAAACTAAAGTGGTTACTCACTAAAATGATGAAAATATGCTAGAAGCTGAGTCATTCACCATGGTTGCTGGTGAGACACAGTCAGTATTTTTTTTTAACTGAACCATAGCTGATTTACATCCCTGGTGGCTCAGATGGTAAAGAGTCTGCCTGCAATGCAGGAGACCCAGGTTCAATCCCTGGACCAGGAAGCTCCCCTGGAGAAGGAAATGGCAAGCCACTCCAGTATTCTTGCTTGGAGAATTCACTGGACAGAGGAACCTGGCGGTCTACAGTCCATGGTGTCGCAAAGAGTCAGACACAACTGGGCGAATTTCACTTCTTCGTTTGTTTCAAGTATACAATGCAGAGATTCAGTATTTTTTATAGATTATGCCCCATTGAAAGCTAGTATCAAATTTGGCTTCATTCCCTGTGTTATGCAATGTATCATTGGTACTTATTTACTTTATGTATAATAGTTTGTACCACTTAATCCCATACTCCTATCTCGCCCCTTCTCACTTCCTTCTCCCCACTGGAAGCCACTAGTTTGTTCTTGATATCTACATTCAGTATTAAACAATTGAAGCTTGAAAGGATTCTAGATTTTACTGAAACCACTCATTTACTTTTCAGATAATCAAATTAGTACAGAGAGAGCTGAAGTGTCTTAATTAAGGACAGTGTCCACATAAAGTAAAATGATTGGAATTAGAACCCAGGGTCAAAATCTGTGTACAATGCAACAGTGATTTTTTTTTCTTTGAGTCAGTCCTATTTTGCCATAACTTATCTCCTTAATTATAATTAGTTAGTTAAAATGTAGACTTTGCCCCACACTGATGTTGAATAAAAATGGGACATGACGTGAAAATGAGTATTTTTCATGAGGTATAGTGAGTAACTGACACCAGATAGCAAAAGAACATTTTCATCTTCCAGTTCATACTGCTCTAACATTCTTCCAAAATAATATTCTTCTGTTCTGTGTGTACTCTTTGTGAGTGGATAGGTTATTCTTTTTAATTAGAATTCTTTATGACAGGTTTTACAGATACCATCACTGGATGAATAAAAATCACAACTGTTTTGTCTTTTGGGTTTTCTGTCTCATTATTCAACTTGATCATTTAACTTGATTCTTTCTATGATTCTTCTAACTTCATAATCTCAACAACACTTTTGGTTAACATCAAGAAAAAATGCTCCCTGAGTAAAATTTCTTGGAAGATTGAGACAAAGTTGCACACTCCCTTTATTCCAACCTTCTTAGACTGTAATCTGTTCCAAGGGAATGTTCAAAGCATTATAGTCAGGTGGCTTAAAATGAAAATTACATTATACTTTGAAACAAAGGACATTATTTATGGGAACAATTTTACAAATATTCTCAAGTTCTTCTTAATGAAAAGATGCCAAGTAGAATATTTTTATTCAAAAATATGCAATCCCCTAGCTTAAAGAAACTGTTTGATATTATTTTATATTTAAGATATATCATTCTTATGTAGCTAGCTTCATTGGGATTTACCACAAAATACTTATGTTGATGGAAATAATTTTTTTTTTAAGGAAAAGGAATATATTTTCAATGTATTTGAAAACTACAGAAAATTGAACAACCATATAGACATTTTCCACCCCCACGAAACAATCTCTACTTCTTTCAAAGTATTAAAGGAAGAAAACTACTCTGCAACCTAAAGTTTCTTTAGTGTATAATAAACTAGCTGACTTTACATTGCTGCTGCTGCTGCTAAGTCACTTCAGTCGTGTCCGACTCTGTGCGACCCCATAGACGGCAGCCCACCAGCCTCCCCCGCCCCTGGGATTCTCCAGGCAAGAACACTGGAGTGGGTTGCCATTTCCTTCTCCAATGCATGAAAGTAAAAAGTGAAAGTGAAGTCACTCAGTCGTGTCCAACTCTTAGTGACCCCATGGACTGTAGCCTACCAGGCTCCTCCGTCCTTGGGATTCTCCTGGCAAGAGTACTTTACATTAGGGCTATTTAAAATATATCTACTCTTATCCATGCAAGCCACTCTCCTCATGGGATAAAAAAAGACCTAAAAGAGTTAATGTCCATAAGCAGATGTTACTGACTTCTTAGCTGACTTTTCCATCAAGAACTCATTTCATAAAACCTGTATCTTCATGGTTCATTCAGAAAAAATCTTAAGGCAAATATCTGTCCAAGGAAGTCATTAAGAAATGGATGGAATTCTGTCGCTATTTGCACATCTGTCATTTAGTACCAGACACTGATTTAGAAATACTTCATACTTATCCCGTAGTTACTTTAGGACTGGGCCATATTTCTATCTTGACTTCATCCAAGCAAGAATTTATGGGCATCTTGTCAGTAAAGAATCTCCCGGCAGTGCAGGAGACCCGGATTTGATCCCCAGGTTGGGAAGATCCTCTGGAGAAGGAAATGGCAACCCACTTGAGTACCTTTGCCTAGAAATCCCATGGACAGAGGAGCCTGGTAGGCTGCAGTCCATGGGGTTGCAAAGAGTCAGGCACAATTGAGTGACTAACACTTTAAACCAATGAAGCATCAAAAAATTGCCTGATATATAAATAAATTTAATAAAGTTCTGGTGTCTCTGAAATCATGCTTGACTTTTCCTGCTTCCATTACCTCAGGCCACATCTTGTTATGCATGTATTTATTGCCTCTGCCAGGAGGACATTGTCAATACCCCATAGCCAAAATCTGGCCCTCAGAGCAGTGAATGAGCATTTTTATTATTATTTTAATAATTTAAAGAAAGTTTTAGATTTTATTTATATTTTTGTGGACTAAGCAAATGTTCATATTTAAAACAATGATATTTTTCAGAGTAATATTTCTATTATTTTTTCTCACTTCCTTTAAGTTTTCACACTTCGGTTGCAAGAATTTACTGTCCTGAATAGTTCTGCACATGCTCTTGGAAACCAAAATAGAACTTGCCAAGTTGTGCATTTAATTATTTTTTAATTTATTTAGGATTAAATTGGAATCAGTTCTGTATACATGCATAGAGTGGATAAGAGAAATGTGTTGAATACTCAGACAGCTGATCCACCCTTGTAAGGATCATCTTTTTCCCTCTGTAGCACCATCTCCTCCAATACACACTTTGTACTGGTACAATAACCCCCTTCATTTTCATTCTAGACACATAAAATGAGTTTATAAGAAAGGAACTGCTTGTGACAGGTTTGATCTGAATTATTCACTTTTTCATCAGGTTACTCAGTTCAGTTCAGTTGAGTCACTCAGTCGTGTCTGACTCTTTGCAACCCCATGGACTAAAGCATGCCAGGCCTCCCTGTCCATCACCAACTCCTGAAGTTTACTCAAACTCATGTCCACTGAGTCAGTGATGCCATCTAACCATCTCATCCTCTCTCGTCCCCTTCTCCTCCTGCCTTCAATTGTTGTTGTTCATGCAATTTAAAATAAAAAAATTAGTTTACTTTTAATAATGAATTATTTTTCTATGAATTTTAGGAGATCTACATATCTAATATTTCCTCATTATACAATTTATTTTCTCATTGTTTAAAAACTAAGTTGTATACTCTCCTCAATTCCTATTATTTCATTTATTCAATAAATATTTACTGTATACCTAATGTAAGTCATGCATTCTGCTAGGGCATCTTAAAATCTTAAATAAGATAGTACAATCCCTCCTGTCCAGAAACGTGCTGACTGGAGGAGGCAGACATTCATCAAATGATTATGTGAATTAACATATTTTAAACTGTGATTAATTGTGTTGAATAAAGTTACTGGAGTAAGGAAAGTGAATAATAGGAAAAGTTTAATTTGTTTATCAGATCAGTGAAAACTTTCCTTAGAATGTGATATATGAGCTAGAATTTGAAACATAAATAGTATTTAATTAGTGGAAGAAAAATTGTTCCAGAGAAAATGGCACATATAAAGATCTTGAGTAAGTAGGACTCAAAAGAGTTCAACCTGGCTAAGACATTTAAACTTGTGGTCCAGTGGTTAAGAATCTGCCTGCCAATGCAGGGGACATGGGTCCAATCCCTGCATGAGGAAGATCTCCTGGAGAAGGGCATGGCAACCCACTCCAGTATTCTTGCCTGGAGAATTCCATGAACAGAGGAGCCTGGTGGGCTACAGTCCATAGGGTCGCAGAGAATCGGACACAGCTAAGTGACTAACACTACTACTAGTAAGACACTTAAAGTGAGGAACAGAACACATCATTTTGTGTCTGGAAAGGCAGAGGGTGGCTGACCATAAAGAGCTTTGCAAGCCTAAATACTGGATTTTGGTCTCTATTTTAAAAGCAAAATATTTGAAACAATGTATGCAAGTGAAGAACATAACCCTTCCTGCCATTTTTAGATCAGTGGCTGTGGTATGATGGGTCCTTTTGAGGGTTGGCAGTGGCTAGCTTTGATGTGAGCTGAAATTTGAAACCTAAGCCGTATTTAATTAGTGAAAGAGAAATCTTTCCAGAGAAAATGGCACACATAAAGATATTAAATAGGACTCAAAAAAGTTCAATTTGATTAAGGCATTTAAACTGGTGGTTAAGAATCTGCAATGGTTGTCTTAAAAATTCATCCTTTAAAAATAAGAAAAAAATAAAGTCATGCCAGATGCTTCCCCCTCAGTCAGAAAGTAGACACAATTTGCTTACAAAACAATGAGAATCAAAAGAAGTATAGGCTTGTCAGGAGGTACCTGAATTCTAAGTTTGTTGTCGCCCAGTGAATGTGTCAATCCTTAGCAGAGATTTGTTATTTGGAAGAGCAGAATATGCAGAAGGTGGTTGAATATTTAAGCATGATCATATAGGGAAGCAGAGACATTATTTTGCCAACAAAGGTCCGTCTAGTGAAGGCTATGGTTTTTCCAGTGGTCATGTATGGATGTGAGAGTTGGACTGTGAAGAAAGCTGAGCACTGAAGAATTGATGCTTTTGAACTGTGGTGTTGGAGAAGACTCTTGAGAGTCCCTTGGACTGCAAGGAGATCCAACCAGTCCATCCTAAAGGAGATCAGTTGTGGGTGTTCATTGGAGGGACTGATGTTGAAGCTGAAACTCCAATATTTTGGCCACCTCATGCGAAGAGCTGACTCATTTGAAAAGACCCTGATGCTGAGAAAGATTGAGGGCAGGAGGAGAAGGGAACGACAGAGGATGGGATGATTGGATGACATCACTGACTCGATGGATATGGGTTTGGATGGACTCCGGGAGTTGGTGATGGACAGGGAGGCCGGGCGTGCTGGGATTCATGGGGTTGCAAAGAATCAGACACAACTGAGTGACTGAACTGAACTGATATAGGGAAGGAAAGATTTTCTGTCCATCCTCTTAGGTACAATTGCTGGGGTTATGAAATAAACTGATAAATGGCAGATTAAGAGGTCTACAAGTGTATTAATTTTTAATATTACATGTACAAGGGCATCAGGAAAAAAGTGAATACCCCCCCCAAAAAAAAGTGAGATTTGCAAGCTTATATACCATGTTAATAGAGGGAAGGGAAGGAAGATGACTTAGGAAAGAGTCAATAAATCTTAGGAAAAATAAACAGGCCCCAGTAGAATTGATGGGAACTAGGATAGTTTGTGACAAAGTTTTCTGGATGTGATGTTCACCTCTAGGCTCCTCTTCTGTGATAAGAGTCACCTTCTCTGGTTTATGAAACACCCGGGGAGGGATTTATGACAATTGGATTTCTTCTAAAGAATTTGTCTTTAGGCAAAAAAAAGAAAAGGGAGTTCAGAGAAAGTTTCTTCCTGCCTGTTGTGTTTTGCAAGTGCCTTCAGCTCAAAACAATCAATGTATATAGTGGTGAATTTTCAGGTTGCATGTCCTAAACTACTTCAGTCCTCAATCCAAGTAAACCGGTATCTAAGATGTAATTTTTAAGGAGCAAAAATGAAAACCTGAAATATATCTCCATAAAAATTCTCCCTAATATTCTTTTTTTGCTCTAAAATAAATACAAAATTCCTGTTTTACTTTTTCAACTTTTACTTTCCTAGGGTGATTTTGTGCAACTTGTTTTACTTCGGTGTTTTACTTACAGATATATTTCCTGATCTGAGTTACAGGTAGAGTAGTTAATTGACTGTGGGACTTGGTTCCATGGATATGAGACCTATATTGTACCCATTCAATACAGCACACTAGTTAAGAGGGTAGAATCTAGATTTATCATTAATACGTTCAAATACCATGTTTTCCTCTTATCAGCAGTATGACCATGGGAAAATTGTTATTTCCTGGCCACCATCCACTTTCACAAAATTGAAAACAATAACAATTTCATAGGTTTTTAAAGAGATACTTATAACTTGATACATGTAAGATAAACTGTATTTCGTATATAGCAAGTACTTGTTAGATGTTTCTATTTATCCAGACAAATCTTTACTACCGACCAATGTTAACTTCGGAGAAGGCAATGGCACCCCACTCCAGTACTCTTGCCTGGAAAATCCCATGGACAGAGGAGCCTGGTAGGCTGCAGTCCAAGGGGTTGCTAAGAGTCAGACACGACTGAGCGACTTCACTTTCACTTTTCACTTTCATGCACTGGAGAGGCAGACGGCAACCCACTCCAGCGTTCTTGCCTGGAGAATTCCAGGGACGGGGGAGCCTGGTGGGCTGCCATCTATGGGGTCGCACTGAGTCAGACACAACTGAAGTGACTAAGCAAGCAAGCAATGTTAATTAAAAATCCACTTTGAAAATCTACTTCAATTTAAAGTTTTAATCCTTAATGAATACCATTTCTACATAAACCCTAACAATATTTTAAATCATTATGAACATTACCTTTTTATGTGAACAAGAGTTTTGAGCAAAAACTTGCTACACAGTTACAAATATTGAAATAAAAGATGTAGTCTCTTCACCCCAAAAAATATATAGAATAGAATAATACACTCAAGACAAATTAATAAAGCACTCCTTTTTCAAGGTCTGTTGTAAATCATACTCGTTCTATGAAGTTGTCTTCTTCTGCATGGACAGAGTTGGCTCAGGTAAAATGCTGCTGCTGCTGCTAAGTTGCTTCAGTCGTGTCCCACTCTTTGCAACCCCATGGACTATAGCCTACCAGGCCCCTCCATCCATGGGACTTTCCAGGCAAGAGTAGTGAAGTGGGTTGCCATATCCTTCTCCTCAGGTAGAATAATTCTGTATATTTTAACCCATTGGAAGGAAAAAAGGAGTAAAGTGCTAGAATGTGGACCGTAAACCTGTCACTTTTCTTTGTATCCAAGTGGCTGGAACTTAATCACATCCCCGCATATGGGTGTGGTGTCATTTGTTCAGTTAAAAGTCAGGGGGGTTGGTAACTGAAAGGCAAAAGGAGAAAATGTGTGATTGGCATGATCCGATGTTACCATGTACAATAATTATAATTTGTGTGGTATTAGTGTAGGTGAAATGAAAAGGACAGAGGAGGAAAAGAGAGTAAAAAGGGAGGAAAGAAGGAAGAAATAGAAGAAAGGAAGGAAAGGGAAAATAATGCTATAAATAAAGTATATAAGATTTTACCTGAAAAGTATTATATTTATAATAACTCAAAGTAAAGACATCAATTATGGATTAAATCATATATATGTACACAAAAATTAGAAATTTGTCTGCATTTGACACCCAGGTAAGACTTGGAAAATTCAAAGGAAAATGAAGGATTTTCTAAAGGAAAACAAACAACAAAGAGTAAACAAACGGTGAAAACATAGGTATGAAATTTTGAATGGCAGAAACAGCAGTATGGCAATAATGAAAAAGGAAGATTAAGAATCATTCAGGGAAACTTGAAGTTTAACATGTAATGAATTTGGAATGAAATAAGAAGCAATGATGTTTTTAAGGGTAATTTAATACAAGCATTTTTTTGTAAAAGTTTTAGTTTGTTGAGGTATTGTTGATTTACAATGTTGTATTAATTTCTGCTGTACAGCAAAGTGATTGAAATATATATATATATATACATTTCATATTCTTTTCATTATTGTTTATTATAGGATATTGGATCTAGTTACCTGTGCTATATAGTATAGCCTTGTTATTTATTCATACCATGTGTAATAGTTGCATCTGCTAATCCCAAGCTCCCAATCCATCCCTTCCCTTCTCTGCCTCCCCCTTGGCTGTGTGTGTGTCAGTTGCTCAATCGTGTTCAACTCTTTGTGACCCCGTGGACTATAGCCCATCAGGTTCCTCTGTCCATGGAATTCTCCAGGCAAGAATACTGGAGTGGATTGTCATCCCCTTCTCCAGGGGATCTTCCTGACCCAAGGATCGAATCCATGTCTCCTGCACTGCAGGCAGCTTCTTTACCGTCTGAGCCCACCAGGCAACCATTGTATATTCAATAGAAGCATTCTTTAAGAAGATCTAAAGACAAACAAATGCAGGACTGATTTGGAGGGGAAAGGGATAGAGTCAAAAAGTAAGGTGAGGAGGCTCTTAAAGGGTGCTGAAGACAAAGCAGGACGGGAAAAATGGAAAAGAAGGGATATTACAAACAATATTTCTAAGGAGGAATTGCAGCTTTCCATGTATTGTGAAGTCATAGATCTTCTGGGCACATGAAGGACAGGAGTCTAAGAGAATTGGACAAAAACCGAAAAGCCTTGAAGTAGTGAATGCCAAAAATGTTTCATTTACAGAAATTTTGCTGAGGAACATTAAACTTGATTATCTGTTACTTCAGTGGTACTTCTTTCTGGTTGAGGAGTATTATCTTAGTTTCTATAGACAAGAATAAATATGAGAACCAACAAAATTTTATTAAAGAAGTAGTTCAAGTTACAAAATAGCTTCTTCATTGATATTCAGGATTTCATCAGCCCCAGAACAGTGAGAATAGAACTGGGGCTTTCTTCTTTAAAATAAGTAATCAAATACTTCAAATTCTAATGAAATAAAAATATAAAAGAAAGTGAAAGTGTTAGTGGCTCAGTCATATCTGACTCTTTGCAACCCCATGGACTGTAGCCTTCCCAGGCTCCTTTGTCCATGGAATTCTGCAGGCAAGAATACTGCTAAACTTAACCCCTTAAATCATCCAGTGATAATATTATTTCAATGTTATGAACTAACAACGAAAATTTAAAATAAAGCATATGGCATTTATATTTACAAAAAATATTATTTCTTTTGCTTGAGAAGAAAAGATTATAATTATATTCTGAATATCAAGTTGAGTTGCTCTGCCTCAGCAATACATTAATGAATTAAATGTTAATTATTGTAGTTTCAAAAAAAATACAATTACAGCATCCTTACTCTTTGAAGCTTTAGGCACTTCACCACCTTTAGAATTAAGAGTTAATTAGGAATCTAAAATTAAAATTGCTGCATTAATAGAGGTTTCATTATTTTTCAAAAGAGGATTCTTAGATCTTTTATTGATACTGTTGCTTTTGAATAATATGATCAGCATAAATTACTTTTACTCTTTGAGGTTTTTTCTAGCTAACTAATGGCCTTAATTTACTTTGGAGTTTGAACTATTTGATAACAAAACATAAAGAAATATATAAACCAAGAAATAAAAGAAAAAAGAAGAGAAGGAAGGAAAGAAGGAAGAAGAATAAAATCAAGTTATTTGAATGATATCGAATCAGTGAGAGGGGAAAAAAAAAAAAAGAAAAGCAGACAACTCACCAGGAAGAGAAATTCAAAGATATCAGACACAGTGAAAGGCAAGGATGAAAAAGGCAGGGTGTTTTACTGAAAACACAGGCTTTACCTAAAGGTGCAAATGCTAAACAATAAGCCTCTCAGACATTTCCTACCACTTGTCTCTCAAAACACCAACTGCCAGATTTCTCAGAAGGAACTGGGGTAAGAGATCTAAATCCATAGAGATTAAAACTTTGTGGTCAAAAAAAAAAAAAAAAAACAACTAGGTCCTGTCCAATTTCTCTGCAAAATGTCTAAAACCCAAAAGTCAAATCTTTAATATAGAACTCCTCATCAGCTCTTTGCTTCATTCTTAAATGTGAATTGGCATTCCAAGATCACAGTGGACATTCAAGGACATTCAAAGGAACAAGCAACAACAAGAGCATGCATAGACCCAAGAATGAATTAATCAAGAAAGAGGATGGTACAGAATCAAGGGAATACCCAAGATGATACTAGCCCTATAGCTGGCAAATAGGGCAAATCAATTTACCTTGCATTAATGGAAAAGAGCCAACAGATGTCAGTGATAAAATAATGCAATTGGTGTGTTTATCCTGAGGGCAGTTGCACAATTCTATCAGTTTGGAGAGGAAATACTTGGATAGAAATGAAGTAAGTAAATAAATAATTAAGGAAACATGAGGCAACTTTCTAACTTTGGAAGAGTAGTCAAAGAAAAGAAAGAAGGAAAAGAAAGAAAGAAAGGAAATGCGATCATAGCTTACTATATGGCCCTGCTATGAACCATATATACAAAGTTATATAATAAAGATAATTAATTCAATCAAATTAGATTATATAAATCCTAAGGGTAGGGGTTAAGAATGTGGCAGTTGAATTTTGAGACCTAATCTATTTTTTTATACAACTGACAGATAGCTTATTAAATCTTCCAGATATAAAATTTTAAAATAATTTTTTAAAATCCTTCTGAGGAGATGATTCAGAAGAAATGGAGGTAAAGTCAGAAGAAATATTTCCAAGTGTGGAAAGTTGTTTCCCTGGGAAATTGAGAATCTGGATAGGTGAGCAGCAAAAAAGAGGGTAGTGGGGGGAACTGGTTTTCATTTTAAGCTTTAGAGGTGTATTTGACGTTTTAAACATGAATACTTATTACTTTGATTTTGAAAAGTAATGAGAATAAATCTCCTGCTTCTGATCTGGTATGTAAGGAGCTTGAAAGTTATCACTCTGTCCTAACAAGAAGCAAACATTTGAACAAACTGAAAAATCAACCACTCTTAGATCTAGAGAAGTGAGATTACAAGGCAAACCACTGCCCCCAAAATTGGAGAGATGGATAGGCACAACCTACTGGACCAGAAATCTGTGAGCTGAAACTTCTGCAGGAACCAATATTAGTGTAGCAAAATTTAAATGGTAACTGAAAAAATTTCTAAAAGTTCAGGTAGACAAATCTGAGAGTTAAAACTCCAGAGAGGGAACCAATCTTAGGGCAAAGGAGTCTGTTTTTGTGAGTTTTACCAGTTACTAACAGTGAAGATAAGAGAAAGTTCCCCTTAGATTTCCAGTCGAAGGAGAGGAAAAATAATCATTTTGAAATAAGCCTGAGCATTCTGTTTTTAACAAGGCCTAGCCTCAGGAGAACCTAGTTAACTAGAACCAAACCTGTTGTATTATCAATGTCTAACCAATGTGAGGAAAGGAAACTCCCGCCCCCTCTAGCTATCCTGTCTTACCTAAGGATGGGGAGGGCAGGGGGTTGAATTGAGAAGCACATGTCAAATTCATTGTCCAGAATTACAGCCTAACTAAAAGACGGAAACTCAATATTAGAACCATGAAACACTTCCCCTCCCTTGACACCTTAGCAACACACTACTGCAGGCTTAATTTCCTGAGTTCATTTGACTTAGTATATCATATCTGGCATTCAACAACAATAAAAAAAACTGCAAAGCATATTAAAGTGCAAAAATAATGAGTGTATTATTTTAATAAGAATAGCTGAACTGAGTCTTTTTCAGGAAGTTTTGCAACTTACAGTCAGTCAATCAGTTTAGTCACTCAGTAGTGTATGACTCTTTGCCATCCCATGGACTGCAGCACACCAGGCTTCTTTGTCCATAACCAAATCCCAGCGCTTACTCAAACTCATGTCCATCGAGTCAGTGATGCCATCCAACCTTCTCATCCTCTGTCGACCCTTCTCCTCCTGCCTTCAATCTTTCCCAACATCAGGGTCTTTTCTAGTAAGTCAGTTCTTTGCATCAGGTGGCCAAAGTATTGGAGTTTCAGCTTCAAAATCAGTCCTTCCAACGAATATTCAGGACTAAATTTCCTTTAGGATGGACTGGTTGGATCTCCTTGCAGTCAAAGAACTCTCAAGAGTCTTCTCCAACAACACAGTTCAAAAGCATCAATTCTTTGGTGCTCAGCTTTCTTTACAGTCCAACTTTCACATCCATGCAGGACTACTGGAAAAACAATAGCTTTGACTACATGGAGCTTTGTTGGCAAAGTAATGCCTCTCCTCTTTAATATGCTGTCTAGGTTGATCATAGCTTTCCTTCCAAGGAGCAAGTGTCTTTTAATTTCATGGCTGCAGTACCATGTGCTGTGATTTTGGAGCCCCCAAAATAGTCTCTCACGTTTCTATTGTTTCTCCATCTATTCACGATGAAGTGATGGGATTGGATGCCATAATCTTTGTTTTCTGAATGTTGAGTTTTAAGCCAACCCTTCACTCTCCTCTTTCATTTTCATCAAGAGGCTCTTTAGTTCTTTCTGCCATAAGGGTGGTGTCATCTGCATATCTGAGGTTATTGATATTTCTCCCAACAATCTTGATTCCAGCTTGTGCTTCACCCATCCCAGCATTTCACATGATGTACTCTACATGAAGAAGTAAAGTGTTAGTTCCTCAGTCATGTCCGACTCTTTGCA
Organism: Bos indicus; assembly: GCF_029378745.1. Lineage (NCBI taxonomy): Eukaryota > Metazoa > Chordata > Mammalia > Artiodactyla > Bovidae > Bos > Bos indicus. Next base: position 34,832,356 of record NC_091770.1, read on the forward strand.
ACCCCATGGACTATAGCCCAACAGACTTCTCTGTCCATAGTATTCTCCAGGCAAGAATACTGGAGTGGATTGCCTTTCCATTCTCCAGAGGATCTTCCCAACTCAGGGATCGAACCCTAGTCTCCTGCATTGCAGACAGATTCCTTACTGTTTGAGCTATAAGAAAGTCTGCATAGAAGTTACATAAGCAGGGTGACAATATGCACCTTGACGAACCCCTTTCCTGATTTGGAACCAGTCTATTGTTCCATGTCTAGTTCTAACTGTTGCTTCCTGACCTGCATACAGATTTCTCAGGAGGCAGGTAAGGTGGTCTTCCCATCTCTTGAAGAATTTTCTACAGTTTGTTGTGATCCACACAGTCAAAGGATTTGGCCTAGTCAATAAAGCAGAAGTAGATGTTTTTCTGGAACTCTCTTGCTTTTTCAATGATCAATGGATGTTGGCAATTTGATCTCTGGTTCCTCTGCCTTTTCTTTTTTTTTTTTTAATTTAAATTTATTTATTTTAATTGAAGGCTAATTATTTTATAATATTGTATTGGTTCTCCTCTGCCTTTTCTAAATCCAACTTGAACATGTGAGCCTTACATTGCTAGCATGTGAGATGAGTGCAATTGTGCGGTAGTTTGAGCATTCTTTGACATTGCCTTTCTTTGGGATTGGAATGAAACTGACCTTTTCTGGCAACTGTTACAACTTACAACATCTGTGTAATTCAGTGATGAGAGAATAAAATGAAACAACACATCTAATCAATTTGGTATCCATTGGATCATAAAAAAGGAATTGTTGTTCAGTTGCCAAGTTGTATCCAATTCTTTGTGGAAAAGAACAGCTATTTAATGAGATATATATAAGCATATTAATTGTTAGTGAATTATCAAATCATTTTAACTTGTCCATAATATTTGACCCATTACCAGATAAATATTTGTCTTTAGTCCATATTAGATAATAGTGGTAAATAATGGGGAAATAGATGAGTCATATACTCTTTAAAATCCTTAATCAGAACTATCTAAAAATATGAATATTCTTCTCACATCCCCAGAAGTATATCCAGCATATTAAGAATACACACACATACATGTGCACATATACACATACACAATTGGTACTTAAGAAATATTTATCAAGGAAGCTCTTTTGCCTGAATCTTATTATTTATTAGAATTGAAATCAAAACAGCAAAAGTGATACTTTGGCATTTACTGTTATTGTTCAGTCACCAAGTCATATCTAATTCTTTGTCATGGACTGTAGCATGTCAGTTTGCTCTATCTTCCTCTACTTTCTGAACTTTGATCTAATTCACATCACTTTGGCATATGGTTGGGCAATAGGAATTAATCAATATTTTCTCCTCATATATTTCCAGACACACAAGATTATAAGTCATTCAGGTCTTGGCCCAACTTCAGATGTTAACATAAAAATAGTATGAATTATGCACAACTCCAGAATTTAGGTTATCTTTAACTTTTTCCATTTCTTTCTTTAAGACATCGTGTCTTACAAATGTGGACATCATTACATAGAAGGCTGTCAAGCTACTTCCTGTTCTTTTAGGAAAGTAATGAATGTCTTGCTTTTCTCTTTTTTGAAACCAAAGGGAACCTTGAACACTATCTTAATAGGGCATGCTTCTCCTTTATAAATAAAACTCCCAGTCAAATGTTTGCTTTACAGAGACTAGTAAGGACCCATCATAAATGTTCTCAGCTAAATCAAAGGCTCTAGCTACATTTTTACTTTATACAAAAATGAAAGTTTTGTGTTCAGCTGAGCCCCTGAAGAGATCTTCAGTTCAGTTCAGTTCAGTTCATTCATTCACTCGTGTCCGACTTTTTGCAACCCCATGAATTGCAGCACGCCAGGCCTCCCTGTCTATCATCAACTCCGGAATTCACTCAAACTCACATCCATTGAGTTGATGATGCCATCCAGCCATCTCATCCTCTGTCATCCTCTTTTCCCCCTGCCCCTAATCCCTCCCAGCATCAGAGTCTTTTCCAATGAGTCAACTCTTCCATGAGGTGGCCAAAATACTGGAGTTTCAGCTTTAGCATCATTCCTTCCAAAGAACACCCAGGGCTGATCTCCTTTAGAATGGACTGGTTGGATCTCCTTGCAGTCCAAGGGACTCTCAAGAGTCTTCTCCAACACCACAGTTCAAAAGCATCAATTCTTTGGTGCTTAGCTTTCTTCACAGTCCAACTCTCATATCCATACATGACCACAGGAAAAACCATAGCCTTGACTAGACGAACCTTTGTTGGCAAAGTAATGTCTCTGCTTTTGAATATGCTATCTAGATTGGTCATAACTTTCCTTCCAAGAAGTAAGCGTCTTTTAATTTCATGGCTGCAATCACCATCTGCAGTGATTTTGGAGCCCCCCAAAATAAAGTCTGACATTGTTTCCCCATGTATTTCCCATGAAGTGATGGGACCAGATGCCATGATCTTTCTTTTCTGAATGTTGAGCTTGAAGCCAACTTTTTAACTCTCCTCTATCACTTTCATCAAGAGGCTTTTTAGTTCCTCTTCACTTTCTGCCATAAGGGTGATGTCATCTGCAGATCTGAGGTTAAAGATATTTCTCCTGGCAATCTTGATTGCAGCTTGTGCTTCTTCCAGCCCAGCGTTTCTCATGATGTACTCTGCATATAAGTTAAATAAGCAGGGTGACAGTATACAGCCTTGATGAACTCCTTTTCCTATTTGGAACCAGTCTGCTGTTCCATGTCCAGTTCTAACTGTTGCTTCCTGACCTGCATACAGATTTCTCAAGAGGCAGGTCAGGTGGTCTGGTATTCCCATCTCTTTCAGAATTTTCCACAGTTTATTGTGATCCACACAGTCAAAGGCTTTGGCATAGTCAATAAAGCAAAAATAGATGTTTTTCTGGAACTCTCTTGCTTTTTCCATGATCCAGTGGATGTTGGAAATTTGATCTCTGGTTCCTCTGCCTTTTCTAAAACCAGCTTGAACATCAGGAAGTTCACGGTTCACATATTGCTGAAGCCTGGCTTGGAGAATTTTGAGCATTACTTTACTAGCGTGTGAGATGAGTGCAATTGTGCAGTAGTTTGAGCATTCTTTGACATTGCCTTTCTTTGGGATTGGAATGAAAACTGACCTTTCCAGTCCTGTGGCCACTGCTGAGTTTTCCAAATTTTCTGGCATATTGAGTGCAGCACTTTCACAGCATCATCTTTCGGGATTTGAAATAGCTCAATTGGAATTCCATCACCTCCACTAGCATCATAGTGATGCTTTCTAAGGCCCACTTGACTTCACATTCCAGGATGTCTGGCTCTAGGTGAGTAATCACACCATCGTGATTATCTTGGTCGTGAAGATCTTTTTATCTTCAGTTCAGTTCAGTTGCTCAGTCGTGTCCAATTCTTTGCGACCCCATGAATCACAGCATGCCAGGCCTCCCTGTCCATTACCATTTCCCGGAGTTCACTCAAACTCACGTCCATCAAGTCGGTGATCTTAGGTCTTACAAATGTTGAATGGCCGAACTTCCAATAAATTTAAGACATAGTGATTTTAGATTGGACAATGTACATATGTTTATTCCTAGGCAAAAAAAAAAAGAAAAGTTATCACTTGAAAAAATCACTCTCCTATCAACAACAGAAATAGCTAGCATTTATTGAACTTACTCTGTTGCCAGGCAGTGTTAGAAGCTTTATATTCTTTACTTTAGATTCTCACAGCTATGCTGTTATAATGTTGTCAGTATTGTTGACATTCTAAATATGAGGAAAATGTAACTTATTCAGTATCATCTGCCTAGTAAGAGTTTGAATTTGAGTTCAAACACAGTCATTCTAACTCCAGAGCCCAAACTATTAATCATTATATTAAAAAACCAGTTTGATGCAGGTTACTTGGAAGATAGATATAATTAGAAAGGATAAAATTAAAATCATCTTTAAATCTGTCACCTGGGTAAAACAATGTGATGTATTGGTGGATTTTTCTCTTTGTCTTTATTAAAGCTTGTATCTCTCTCAAGACTAGAACCACACAGATAAGGTTTTTACAAATTTTTTTTTTGGCTCCCAAATATGTAGTGAATATTTCCCATGTCATTAAATGGTCTTTGAAGACACAACTTTAATGGCTACAAGAGAAAAATGTTTTTCACTTAAATAATCCAAAGAATTATCACAATTCTTATGTCACTCATCATGAGTAGCTTTGGTTAAAATGACCACATTTCTCTTCATTTGGGGGATTTTTTATTTTCTCTAAAGGAATCAAAATATATCAGTGAAGCTGTGCTCTCTGTTTGCATTTTGTATGAAGCAGTTATGAAGCAAGATGAAAGCATTTAACTTGATTCTCTAATGCATCTGCAGCTGAAATTCACAAATTTATAGCCTAAGGGATGATCTTGCCCTGTCAAAGAAGCAACTGGACACTCACTAGAGCACTTTACTGGGGATTATCTAAGTGGACAATGGAATTATTTTTCCAGTATAGTTAGACCTTTCTCTTTCTTCCAGTTTAAATGTATAAACTCATTAGATTAACTTTGTCCATACATACCGACTGGGAATGCTAGAACATTGGAGGCCACGGTGGATATAAGACCAGAGAAGACAGCAAACCAAAGGAGGTTTGGTCTGTATGTTTCTGTCTAGAATATTGGAAATAAATTCTCACTCTAATCCTGAATTATTTATGAACACTTGCTGCTCATTCATTTACTTGCTCAATATTTCCTCCTTGGGGCTCTCTAGATCTCTGTGGGAGTAGTACAAAGAATATAATCAAAATCAAGCATTTATTTTGTTTTTCTGTTTACCCTTTTACCACTGTGCAGAAAAAGCTGTGCTTATATGGATTTTAAGTAAAAATAATACATTAACAGATCACTGGAGGAAAGAAAGCTAAAGTACATTCTCTGTGTGTAGAATATTATGGCAGTTGGTTAAGAACATCCATGGGGCATGATACAGATGAAATGGGAGTTTTAAAAACTAAACAGTGAGATGAGGCAAGGCAATCAGCTGAAAGTTCAAAAGTACATAAATGGCAGCCTAATGTAATATATAGATTTACTCAAGAGGTGGCAAGAATACACAGAAGAACTATACAAAAAAGAACTTCATGACCCAGATAACCATGATGGTATGATCACTCACCTAGAGCCAGACATCCTGGAATGCGAAGTCAAGCAGGCCTTAGGAAGCATCACTACGAACAAAGCTTATGGAGGTGATGCAATGCCAGTTGAGCTATCTCAGATCCTAAAAGATGATACTCTTAAAGTGCTGCACTCAACATGCCAGCAAATTTGGAAACAGCAGCAGTAGCCACAGGACTGGACAAGGTCTGTTTTCATTCCAATCCCAAGGAACGGCAATGCCAAAGAATGCTCAAGGGAAAGTGAAAGTCACTCAGTCGTGTCCGACTCTTAGCGACCCCCATGGATTATACAGTCCAGGGAATTCTCCAGTATTCTCCAGAATACTGGAGTGGGTAGCTGTTCCCTTCTCCAGGAGATCGTACCAACCCAGAGATCGAACCCAGGTCTCTCGCATTGCAGGCGGATTCTTTACCAGCTGAGCCACAAGGGAAGCCCAAGAATGCTGAAACTACTGAACAGTTGCACTCATCTCACACACTAGAAAATAATGCTCAAAATTCTCCAAGCCAGGTGAGAGGGTAACAGGCAGGAAGGCCAGTGATCTCCAAATGGAGGAAATAGGCTGCAAGTGTCTCTTAAAATTCTGTATTGCTATGATGACAACTGGTTCCACCTGAACTTAACTTTTCTCAGACCTGAGCTAACAAATGTGTTTTTCTTATGGAAATGTTTTTCTTAAGCTATGTTAATGAAGCTAGGTATCTGCTTTGGAATTTGACTTTCATCTAAATGGTTCCACCTAAGACTAATTTTTTCCTTTTCACAAACCTTGGGCTGATAATAGCTCAACAAACCAGTATTCATATTAATTGTTTTATGGGTGGGGGCTGACACATCTCTTGCCATCCTATCTCTAAAATATATATTGTGGGAGAGGGGCCTGGCTAAGCTCCTTCAGCCTTGAGGTGTCTCTCTTATCTGATTAATAGCTTTCTAACATACATAAAACAGCTTGCTAAAACTAGCATGGAGGGCACTCTCCATCATTTTTCTGATGTTCTGTCAGAAGCTTCCTCTGTCCCTTTTCACTTTAATAAACTCTGCTAAACAAAAGCTCTTCAGTGATCAAGCCTGGTCCCTGGTCCCAAAGCTAAATCTTCTTCATCAGAGGTCATGAATCTAACACCATTCACCATAAGTTATGACAGGCTTCAACTGGACATGAACCATGAAGTTCCAGGTGTTCAAGCTGGATTTAGAAAAAGCAGAGGAACCAGAGGTCAAATTGCCAACATCTGCTAGATTATTGAAAAAGCAAGAGAGTTCCAGAAAAACATCTACTTCTGCTTTATTGACTACACCAAAGCCTTGGACTGTGGGATCACAACAAACTGTTGTCAATTCTTAATAAGATGAGAATACCAGAACACCTGACCTGCCTCCTAAGAAATCTGTATGCAGGTCAAGAAGCAACAGTTAGAACTGAACATGGAACAGAAGACTGGTTGCAAATCAGGAAAGGATTACGTTAAGGCTGTATATTGTAACCCTGCTTATTTAACTTCTATGCAGAGTACATCATGAGAAATGCCAGGATGAATGAAGCACAAGTTGGAAGCAAGACTGCAGGGAGAAATATCAATGACCTCAGATATGCTGATAACACCACCCTTATGGCAGAAAGTGAAGAAGAAGTAAAGAGCCTCTTGAAAGTGAAAGAGGAGAGTGAAAAGTTGGCTTAAAATTCAACATTCAGAAAACTAAGATCATGACATCTGGTTCCATCTCTTCATGGCAAATAGATGGGAAAACAGTGACAAACTTTATTTTTGGGGGCTCCAAAATCACAGCAGATGGTGACTGCAGCTATGAAATTAAAAGACACTTGCTCCTTGGAAGAAAAGCTATTACCAACCTAGATAGTATATTAAAAAGAAAAGACATTACTTTGCTGACAAAGGTATGTCTAGTCAAAGCTATGGTTTTTCCAGTAGTCATGTACAGATGTGAAAATTAGACTATAAAGAAAGCTGAGCATCAAAGAATTGATCCTTTTGAACTGTGGTGTTGGAGAAGACAAGAGTCCCTTGGAGTGCAAGGAGATCAAACCAGTCAATCCTAAAGTAAATCAATCTTGAATATTCATTGGAAGGACTGATGCTGAAGCTGAAACTCCAATATTTTGGCCACCTGATGGGAAGAACTGACTCATTGGAAAAGACTCTGATGCTGGGAAAAATTGAAAGCATGAGGAGGAGGGGATGACAGAGGATGAGATGGTTGATGGCATCACTGACTCTATGGACATGAGTTTGAGTAACCTCTGGGAGTTGGTGATGGACAGGGATCCCTGGGGTGCTGCAGTCCATGGGATTACAGAGTCGTACACGACTGAGTGACTCAACTGAACTGAACTAAACTCAAAACCCACATAAGATTTTTGTTTACTGTGGAGTATACATAAACTTAAGTAAAGCAATATATCTTCTCTGCATGCAGCACATTCTTAGAGATAATGCAATAAATAAGCAGAAAGGAAATGATGCTTGCTTTAAATTTTTAGAAACCATTATGGACATAAGTGGATCCGTATTATGTTCCTCTGATTCCCTTTGAAGTGGCTGTGTTTTATTAAACTCTCTTTTGGGATAAGAGCTCATTTTCCTTTCTCTCATCAAATATATGTCCCAAATTAGAAATGAACCCACTTCCTTGGCTATTGTTGTCAGACTAGATGAAGAATAGACACTTGACTATAGAAGAGAAAGTCATAAAGAGAAAGCCAGAATGCTTCCCGTAGCCGCAGTGATCTGCACAACTGATGGGCCACACAAATCACTAATTAGTTGGTGCCCTCCCTCAGTGTTTTCTCATTTGATCTGAAAGTAAAGAATTATTTTCCCTCTGGTGATAAAACTTTAAGAATTGCGATGTTTATGGACTTGACCTCCATGTATACTAAAATGCCAACAAGAATAATGAGGTCAACATACAGAAAAAGGAGAGAGATGGAAAGAAGCTTGCCAGAGAACTTTTGAGAATCTAATGAATACGGTTTAATTTACTTGAACATATGTTCATACTTTTGTGATGAAATATTATACCATTATATAATTTTTAAAAATTAGCCTAAATGCAGAGCCTAGTTCTATTTGACAACATGGTAGCATCATTTTTGGGTTGGCAGGAACAAAAGGGAAAAGTAAAGTCCAATTACCCTGATTTTTCAAATTTTGCTTTCCATTTGGCCACTTGTTTCCAAATTTACACTAAAAAGTACATTGTTCACCATCCACAAGATCTTGGCTCTTTATATTTGGTAAAATCCTGCAAAACACAGATTTTTATTGTAGAAAGTGTGTGTGTGTGTTTGTGTGTGTGTGCGTGTGTGTGTGTGCTAAGTTGCTTCAGTCTATACAGTCACCGTAAAATGCCTTAGTTGTTTTTCCATATATTTGAAATGTCAAGAACAAAGGAATTATTTATTTAAAAGAGGGAAAGAAGGAAAGAAAGGCCACAAAACGTTTAAAACTGAGGAGTTTCAAAGCCACATAATTATCACCTATGAATAAATCTGGTGCTGTTGATGTGCAGATAATTAGAGTCCTGCTATTTAAATTTCAACCAACATTTGTTTAGCAATGACGTGTTTGACCAGACATTTATTTAGCAAGTTTCAGATTCTGTGTTGATTGTTTAAGATATGACAATTAATAATTTTGATCAATATAGTAATAAGCTACAGGTATATGCCAAAGCATATATTTTTATAATTTCTTGTTTGGTATTTTCAACTAGTAAACATCGATACAACTTGTAAACTGAAACTTCTTTTAAAAATAGAGACTACTAAGAAGTTTAAAAAGAAAAAAAAAATCCTTACACAAATCCTTCTTTGCAGTCACTAATGGTCTAATTCAGTTATTCAAATTGAGTTTATTTGATGAATAGGTATCATTGATAAACTCAGAAAATTATTGTTGCTATGCAGGAAGAATGTTGTAATGTTATAGGAAACTACCATTTGGGAGATCCAAGCCTAACTGGTTAGCGCTAGCCACTCTATGCTAGGTACGTTGGCCTTCATTTATCGCCTTTGAAATTTCAGCAATCAGCAAGAGTGAAAATAAGTGAAACAATGGCTGACAGATTTGTGTTGCATGCTGCTGCCCTGGGGTTATGATTTATTTTTCTGAAATTGTTTTGGACATACATTCGGATGTGATCTATTAGCATAACATAATCAAAATGTTCCCATAGATTTTAAGTCTGAGTTGTAAGAGTAACCAGGGAAAATTTCCTGAATTTTCCATCTGGGACAAAACTGTTTTTAATTTTAAAATAGTGAAATGCCCTTATAATTCATAATAATACACAATCTTCAAAATGTCACAAGCCCGTCTTTGATCTCCATGATGAATTTCTAACTAAAAATTTATATTGATGTACCTTCATTTTTGCTTGCATTATTCTAAGCAGTCCGTATGACCTTACAACATTGTGCTGAGCCCTGAATTTTGCACTCTGAATGTGTATTTGCTTTGGGGAGAACACAAAGATGAGGAATAGAAAAAATGATCTAATTATAATTAGTTTGTATAGTAAAAAGAAATATGTGAACCAGGGAAAAAAGAACTAGACATATTTAGGTAGAAAATTATGTGGGAAATAGTCCTAGTAAGGGAATCATAAGGAATATATCTCAGTTCAACTTTTATCCTTAAATAGCTGTGTGAGCAAACACTCAACTATGACCTTCATTTTCATCTCAGACATGATTTCCAATGTACCTCAGGATCTATGGTGTTTAAGATCTCTGAGGTTAAAGATCCTATGATTTTATGATGCTAGTGGCAGGAGGAAAATGAAAGAATTTATGGTGAAGTGAGCACAAGTTACCTTTCAGGGGCTTCCTAGGGGACGTCAGTATTTTAAGAAGCAGGGAACAGGAGGAAAGAGGAACTTCAAAGGGAAAAAGACAACATGCAAAGATACCCAATTTGCTTGCATAGTTGAGGGAATAACACAGAGCCTGGTGGGCTGCAGTCCATGGTGTCGCGAAGAGTTGGACACGACTGAGCAACTTCACTTTCACTTTTCACTTTCATGCATTGGAGAAGGAAATGGCAACCCACTCCAGTGTTCTTGCCTGGAGAATCCCCGGGAGGGCGGAGCCTGGTGGGCTGCCGTTTCTGGGGTCGTACAGAGTCGGACACGACTGAAGTGACTTAGCAGCAGCAGCAGTCCTAAGCCGAGCTTCTGGACTCCGGTCTCTGGGGTATCAAAATCAGAATTCTGACAGTTACTAGCTTTTCAACTGTGGCAAATTACCTTAACTTCCTATGGCCCGGTTTATATCCATTTTGGATGCTTAGAATTCAAATGGATGACATATTCCTGTTTGAAAAATATTTTTGGTGATTTATCTTATTCTTTTAAGACTCTGATCAGTTTAAGAATTATCACATACTCAGTAGGTAGCAGACACTGTTCTGGGTGTTCAACTATTAAATAAAAATTAAAATATAGAAGGAATACGAAACAGTGGTTAAGAACAGCAGCTCTGAGAGCAGACAACCTAGGTTCCAATAGTGTTTATAATTCTACCTTTATGTTTGACTCAAGTAAGTCATTCTACTTCTTTGTTCCTATTTCCTTGTCTATAAAGTTTAAAAAATAGCAGTACCTCAAATTATTTTTAAAGTGAATTAATAATAAATGTAAAAACTCTAGAATAGCACCAGGCATAGAGTGAGAGCTTCAAAATTATGGCTCAAACTCTGAGAAGAATAAAAAAAATTAAACTAAAACTAAATAATAATATTTACTATCAATAATTTGTGTTTCTAAGTACACAAATTCAGATCCTTCTAAAATAAGTGAAGTTATGTAGTTTTGCAATTCTCAGGCCTTGTTCACTATTTGCAAATTAGCAAATTATTATACCAACTTACAAACAATGACATACTTGCTTTGTCTCCTAACATTTGTCATGGATCTAGAGGAGTTGTAACTTTTATATTTTTTCCAGTTTTATTGAAATTAATTGACATACATCACTGTACAAGTTTAAAGTGCACAGCATATATTTTATAGTTATTCAATTATATGCTTCATTCTGCTTCCAAAGGTCCCTTTGCATGTTCTTCCATGCTATGCTTGATTCCCTGATACATTTCCTCCCTTAGGCTGACTTGGACTAAGACTCTCTTAATTATTTATTTTTTCTTTTGAACTTTTTATTTAGTATTGCAATATAGCTGATTAACAATGTTATGATAGATTCAGGTGAACAGCAAAGGGACTAAGCCACACATATACATATACATACATCCATTTTCCCCCAAACTCCCCTCCTATCCAGGCTGCCACATAACATTGCACAGAGTTCCATGTACCATACAATAGGTCCTTGTTGCTTATCCATTTTAAATATAGAAGCTTACCTTATTTCTTTAAGGTTTGGATTCAGGAAGGTTTCCCAAACCACCATAGAATCAGAACCTGAAATCACCGAATACACAGTTGGACCTCTTGTTTATTACTGTTGGGAGTATGAAATAGTACAGCCAGTTTGGAAGATAGTATGCCTATTTTCACACAAAACTAAGCATATTCTTACCGTTCAGTCCAGCAATTACACTCCTTAGTATCTACCCAAATGCACTGAAAATGTATGTCCACACAAAAACCTGCACACAGATATTTTTACGAGTTTTGTTCATAATTGCCAAAACTTGGAAGTGACTATGATATCCTTCAGTAGGTGAATGGATATATACACTGCAGTACACCCAAGCAATGGAACGTTATTCAGTGCTCAAAAGAAAAGAGTCGTCAAACCATGAAAAGACATGGAAAAACCTTAACTATGTATTACTAAATGTAACAACTTTCTTTCATGGCTCAGTGGTAAAGAATCTGCCTGGAACTCAGGACACTCGGGTTTGATTCTTGAGTCAGGAAGATACCTGGAGAAGGAAATGGCAGTCCATTTCAGTAGGCTTGTCTGAAATTCCATGGACAGAAGAGCCTGGTGGGCTACAGTCCATGGATCACAAAAGAATCAGACACATCTTAGAAACTAAATGACAACAAAATGTAACGAGCTGAGCCAAAAAAGTCCACATATTATGCTTCCAACTAAATGACATTCCAGAAAAGACAAACTATTGAGACAGTAAGATTGATGATTTCTAGAAGTTATAGGAGGAAAGAGGGATGGATAGGGAGAGCACAGAAGATATTTTGGGACAGTGAAACTATTCTGTATTATAATTGCAGATGCATGTCATTATAAATTTGTCCAAACCCTTTGAATATGCACCACCAAGAGTGGACCCTTATGTCAGCTACTGCCTTTGGGTGATTATGATGGCTAAATATAAGCTAATCAATTGTGTCAACTAAAAATATAGTCACAACCTGAAAGTAGAAAGTTGTTTTATTTGGTGGGAATGTTAAGGACTCCAAGCCAGGGAGCCAGCATCTCAGAAGCCCCGAGAAAACTACTCTGAGGAGGCAGGAGAGGGAGACAGGCCATATACAAATTTGCATCAAAGGGAGCAGGCAATCTGAACATCAAAGATTATTGTTAAGTAGTAAGGAAACCCAGATATCAAGCTGAGGAATTCAGAGTTCTATGTATGGGAAGATGCAAGCCTTGTGGCTTATAGAATTCATTGTGTCATATGAACCTCAGCTACCTGGGGCCAAATCCTGTTACCCATCACTGTAAGGGTTGGCAGGTGTGGCAGATGGCTGCTTCTTACATTACCCCCCACCCCGAGGTTCTCAGCAATCGCGGTGGGAGAGTGGCATCTGCTGGAATGCAGGCATCACGTTACTTTTTGAGAGACTTCATTCACATTAAGAGGCCAGAAATCACTGATGGCTGTGACATTTTGTGTTCACTGATATGTCAGGAAATATTTCATTTCATAATTGTAACAATTGTATCATTCTGTTGGGTAATATTCATAATGGAGGGGGCTATGTCTGTTGGGGAGGGGCAAGGGTACTTGGGAAATCTCTGTACCTTCTGCTTAATTTTGCTGTGAACTCCAAAAATTCTCTAAAAAAGAGAGTATCAATGAAAAAACTGAATGAAGCTGGCATAATGGGCAGTAAATGAAGAGTAGAGTGTCATTACATGACACCGAAGAGACAGCATAGATCAGATTATACAGGCATCTTAGTTCACCTTAGTGATGTTCATCTTTATCTTTAACACAATGTGAAAGCACTGAGATATTTTAAAGAGGAAAGTAAAATGAACTGAGTCCCATCTTGATAAGACCAGTCATGCTACAGTATGGAGAACCAATGACAAGTAGACAGAGTAGATGTGGGGGAAATATTTTGGAGACTGCTTTTCCTAGTACAAGAAAGAGAAGACAGTATCTTGGACTAATGTTAAGGCAGTGAAAATATGAGAATAGATGAGATCTAGAAAGTTAAAAAGAGTATTATAATAAGTTAAATGTAAAGTATAAAGAAAACAGTGAAACCATCTGTGACTATAATTTCTGATCCATAGAACTAAATGTATGTTTCCATTTATTGAGACAGGAGACTATGAAAAGACTTTAGAGGAAATCAGTCAGTCAGTTCAGTCACTCAGTTGTGTCCTACTCTTTGCAACCATATGGGACTGCAGCACAAAAGCATCCCTGTCCATCACCAACTCCTGGAGCTTACTCAAACTCATGTCCATCGTGTCACTGATACCATCCAACAATCTTATCCTCTGTCGTCCCCTTTACCTCCTGCCTTCCATCTTTCCCAACGTCAGGGTCTTTTCCAATGAGTCAGTTCTTCACATCAGGTGGCCCAAGTATTAGAGTTTCAGCTTCAGCATCAGTCCTTCCAATGAATATTCAGGACTGATTTCCTTTAGGATGGACTAGTTTGATCTCCTTGCAGTCCAAGGGACTCTCAAGAATCTTCTCCAACACCACAGTTCAAAAGCATCAATTCTTTGGTGCTCAGCTTTCATTATAGTCCAACTCTCACATTCATACATGACTACTGGAAAAACCATAGCCTGGACTAGATGGACCTTTGTCGACAAAGTAATGTCTCTCCTCTTTAATATGCTATCTAGGATGGTCATAGCTTTTCTTACAAGGAACAAGTATCTATTAATTTGATGGCTACAGTCACTATCTGCAGTGATTTTGGAGCCACCCAAAATAAAGTCTCTCACTGTTTCCATTGTTTCCCCATCTATTTGCCATAAAGTGATGGGACTGGATGTCACGATCTTTGTTTTCTGAAGGTTGAGTTTTAAACCAACTTTTTCGCTCTCCTCTTTCACTTTCATCAAGAGGCTCTTTAGTTCTTTGCTTTCTGTCATAAGGGTGGTGTCATCTGAGTATCTGAGGTTATTGATATTTCTCGCAGCAATCTTGATTCCAGATAGTGCTTCATCCAGCCCCGTATTTTGCATGATGTACTCTGCTGCTGCTGCTGCTGTTGCTAAGTCGCTTCAGTCGTGTCTGTCTCTGTGCAACCCCATAGACGGCAGCCCATCAGGCTCCCCCGTCCCTGGGATTCTCCAGGCAAGAACACTGGAGTGGGTTGCCATTTCCTTCTCCAATGCAGAAAAGTGAAAAGTGAAGTTGCTCGGTCATGTCTGACTCCTAGCAACCCCATGGACTGCAGCCTACCAGGCTCCTCTGTCCGTGGGATTTTCCAGGCAAGAGTACTGGAGTGGGGTGCCATTATCTTCTCCAATGATGTACTTACTCTGTGATACGTTAAATAAGTAGGTGACAATATACAGCCTTAAGATACTCCTCTCCCAATTTGGAACTGGTCTGTTGGTCCATGTCCAGTTCTAACTGTTGCTTCTTGACCTACATACAAATTTCTCAGGAAATCTGAAGTCAGGTGATCTGGTATTCCCATCTCTTTAAGAATTTTCCATAGTTTGCTGTGATCCACACAGGCAAAGGCTTTGGTGTAGTCAATAAAGCAAAAGTAGATCTTTGCTGGAACTCTCTTATTTTTTTGATGATCCAACGGATGTTGGCAATTTTATCTCTGGTTCCTCTCCCTTTTCTAAATCCATTTTGAACATCTGGATGTTCAGGGTTCACTTACTGTTGAAGCCTGGATTGGAGAATTTTGAGTATTACTTTGCTAGTATGTGAGATGAATACAATTGTGCAATAGTTTGAACATAATAGATGGAATAGTGTGAGTTAAAACTGGACTTGATGGATTTGAGGATCATTTTTGTTAGCTATGTGGATGTGGACCTGAGAGGGTATATCCTAGCTGGGAATATATATATATATATATATATATATATACATATATATATACATATATACATATATATATATATCTGAAAGTCAGATAACAAGGGTGGGAAGATTAGCATTATCTATTGAGAAAATAATGTAGTTTAGAGAAGAAAGTAGAGTTCCAAATTTGTTTCTATGCCAATAGCCATGTAAAAGAAGATGGTCTTTTAAATATGACTGAAAATGATCTTTCAAACAGATAAGAAGAAATCAGAAAATAAATTCAGAGGAGTAGAGAATATACAAAGCATAGGCAACAGTGTTAAAACCTCTTAAAAATTAAGATATAGACCATAAAACATTATTTAGGTTTGATGACATAAAAGATCACTAGTGACCCTGGTAAGAGTTGTGTCAGCAAAATTACGGAAGTAGAAACCAGACTGAAGTAGGAAATAAGGATTCAATACATATGGTCAACTTCTAAAAAAATTGAATGGGGATGAGAGAGTAAGACCTACCTCACAGATAAAGGAGGATATAAATACTGAAAAAGTGTTGGTTTGTCTATATGTATGTGTGTTCAGATAAGAAAGCTGAAGTATATTTGTGTGCCAATAAGAGAATTCAGGTAAACATATAGGAGACAAGTGTTATAAAAATGATATAAGTGCTAAAAACATTTTCATTCTTCCCTTTTAGGTTTTTTTGCTGGTCTGGTAATTAAATTGATGTAAGACAGATTAACAAAGAAAAATAAATTTAATTTTGTATGCATGGGAACCCTGAGATGTTAGACCCAACATTGTAAGTCAGGAAATTGAGGCTTATATGCCATCTTGAACCAAGGAATGGGTTAGGAGCCTGAGGCTTCAGAGAAGGGAAAGTTATTGACAGGACAATAAGAATAACAGATGTTTGCCCTGCAATACAGATAAATCATTCAGATAAAAACTTTATTTCTGGTAATAATGCTCTTTCTCTGCCAAGCTCGCTATCTAAATTCTTCTAGGTAGTTAAAAGAGAAGTCGAAATTTTTCTTGAATCTCTGGGTCTTGATTGCTTTCAGCTCACAACAATCCACATGCCAAAATTACACATTTTGTATTCACATATTGTGCTCCTCCCCAGTGGCAATATATGTAACCCCAAAATTAGTTCATATGTTCTCTAAGAATAGCAGGTTTGTACATTTTGACTCCTTTTACACTTACACCTATTTTGTATAATAGGGGAAATAAGAGAAAGATGAGAAAATGGAGGTTCACGCTGTTAGACAAGTGTCATTGGCAAAACTTCTAGGTCTCTAGATATTTTGTTCAACAGTTTTTTTTTTTAATGGTCTAGGGTAATGTTGGAACAGATAACTCAATAAAATATTTCCATAGAAGGGATAGAAACTTTTACTTGAAACAGATTTTCTTGCTTGCTTTAAAAGGGAGAGAGAAGAAAATTTAGAAAACACAGTAAGTAAATTAAAAGCCCTTATCATATCAGCCTACTATGAGATCTTTTGAGAAATATTACCGATGAAGTAATTTTGAAGCTCTGGGAGTAATATCTACTCTTTTCTTAGAGTTTATGTTCCTGAAATCCTCTCTCATGTAGTGAGAGATCTATTACTTTCTATACTTGGTATACAACATGCAAATTATCAAGTAAAGCTTGCCATTATTGGCCATGGCCAACTATTGCCTATTTAATATTTGCATATTCTATTCTTTAATGATCTAATTAATAATATACTGAACCCTAACTATTGCAAGATTCACAGGACCATTTCAACTTTTCTAGGGCCTCACAATGCCATTGTATTAGTAATTCACAATGGCACGCTAAATAATGAAAGCTTCTGCCAAAAAGTCTGTCATGTTCACCAGCTCAAACCCTTCCTGAGACTTGGTCTTGTTTGTTGTACACAAATGTTATTGGCAGGACTCCATGGGAAAACCTGTTCCTGCCAATCAAACCCTAGGAGGTGGGGAAACCTAATGATGGATCCACACTGAAGATTCAATTCTGCGAAACATAAAAGTCCATGATAAATGTTTCCTAAAACATAATGTGGTGTCTCAATGCTGATGTGTAAAAGAAAATAAATTAACTAAGCAGTCACAAGTGCTTAAAAATGGGTAGAAATCTTATTTGAGGAGAAAAAGAATATACAGAGTAAATGTGTATCACTCACCACAATGAAGAACATCAATGGCTGACTAATTAGAAGAGGAGAATAAAGAACAGGAAAGAAGTGTATTTTCTAGAATGGCACTTCCTTAAAGCTCTGGTTTTCAACTCTGTCTATAGATCATTATCACCTGGGGAGTATTTTTTAAATTTCAGTATCCTACTGCCATCAACAGCAATTCTGATTTAATGCATTTAATGGTCTGAGCATCTGAATTTTTTTTCTTTTCTTTTTCCTTTATTTCATCTCATATGATTCAAATGTGACTGAAACCACTATCTTAGAGTCAACTTCCTAACTTAATACAACTTAATGTGGATTATGAAGGGGCAAAAAAGACAGGAAGGTTTTTGGCTTCCTGAACCTGACCTGAGTCAAGCAGTTGACCTGGATATGTGCATATGTGCTAAGTCACTCAGTTGTGTCTGACTCTTTGCAACCCTATGGACTGGATTCTTTATCACTGAGCTACCAGGGAAGCCCTTGACCTGGATATATATCTGTATAAATAAGGGCAAGTTAAAATTGTTAATTGAGAGAAAGGAGTAAGGAGACTGACTGATGAAAGTTAGTTTCTTTTATTGATTTAATTAAAAATCTTTACCTCATGAAGTTACAGCAGATTGTGTAGTCTTGGATTTTTGACGATAAAGAGATTGTTTCATCCAGGCAAGCTTCACTTTCACATGTTTCTAGGACTCATAGATGCAATCCTTGAAGCCAGAATTTTTATGAATATAAGCACTGTAATTTTCATTTTCCATTCTAGGATGAATAAACTTCAGATCCTTAACAGTAATCTCACAACTTCTCTCCAAATTTCAAGTTTAGATGCTAAATAATATTTCTCTAATCCCTTGAGGAATCAAACACTAAGCCATCCCCTGTCAAGGACTGCCCTGAATGGGGATATGCATTCTTTAGTTTATCAACTGCTGATTTCTAATAAGGACATGCACATTCTTTTATATTTTGAACATGGAAAACTCATATTTAATTATGTCATTCTCTATACTCCCTAGGATTAATCTAACATCAAATCCCATTATATCCTCCTGGGAAATATCTCCTAGATTCTTTAGTTACTTCCTGTTACCAAAACTATATTCAGAACATCCTTACTTCATTTTTGGACACACTATATTCATCTTGCATAGGATAAGGATCAACATTTTAAAATGCAAGTTTTAGCATAGTCTCCTTTTCAAAAAAAAAGATCTTTCAAAAAAAACAAAGATCATTTTTCTATAGCATTGATAAAACAATTGCATGCATGCATGCTAAGTTCAGTCCTGTTCAACTCTTTGTGGCCAGGCTCCTCTGTCCATGGGATTCTCCAGACAAGAATACTGGAGTGGGTTGCCATGCCCTTCCCCTGGAGATCTTCCCAACCCAGGGATCAGACTGTCACTCTATGTCTCCTGCATTGGCAGGCAGATTCTTTACCACTAACACAACTGGGAAAGCCCCCCAAAACAATCGATTCCCAGTAAATACCAATAAACTCTTTTTAACTACATAGAGAAAACTTAAAAGTATCTCAACTTCTATTCATGTTTACTCACTTCCCTTGAAAACTGTCCAAAGAAAAATGAGTTCATTTAGTTATTTGAAGCCTATTCTATATTTTATGTCCTGGTCTATCAAATTATAACGTGAATAGAAAGGACAGGGTATTGGAGTGAAATATATCTGGGCTCAAATGTTTTTTTTTTATTTCTTACTGTGTAACCATGAGAAAGTTTCTAAGTCTCTTAAAGTTCAGCTTGTTCTGGGGGCTAATAAAAGTCAATTTATTAAATTGTGGTAAAAGTTCTGTGGGAAAAAATTCTCTGTATATGCCTGTTATATACCACAATGCCTTGAACATGGCAAGTCCTATGTAAATGGAAGGTCTTTTTTTTTTCTTTTTGTTTGTTGTTGCTTGTTAACAGGCTTTTAATGAAACATTCTTTCTTTACCATAAAAAAATCTTTATTTGGAAGAAAATGGCAGTCCTTTTCCAAAGGGGTTAATTTCCTTTTGTAAGATTTAAGAATTGATGGCTGAGGTGTTACTTCTTTTTGTTTGCAGTGTAAGTTTAAACCAAAGAAAACATCAAAACCTAGACTTGCTTTGTTTAGTATGTGTCACAATGTAGAGATTCAAAGGATCTTTGCCTTTTAGCTTCCAAGTAAAAGGGATTTATTTATGGTGTTTGCAAAGGTGAGAACAAAATTCGCTAATTAGAAATTGAAAAACTTAGTCAATCAACAGGGCTTTGTTGTTAGGTTTTGATCGTTACAAAAGGAGGAGTTTTGCATTTGCTTATACACACACACACACAAATGGAAATTTGTTAAAATTGCAAAAGAGCAGCAAAGGCTGTCTGTTGTTCTACTTTTTCTGAATGATACTCCTAGTAGAAGGAGGAGGCTGTTTACCAGCACACTAGTAATAGCATTTTTTTCATAAAAAAGTGGACTTGAAAGGAACAGTTATTTAGGCTTAAAAATTATTCATGTTCCTCCTAATCAAGCACTGCTTGGAAAAAGTTCTTTGGCTCTCAATTGTGGAGAACCTGTACTGGCAAAAGATCAAATTTATAACTGAGAAGGAACTATTACTACCATTGTGACCCTTCTCATTTTCCTTTGGGCCATTTTCTGTATATGAGAAACCAGGGAAAGCTATATGGCTGGCAGGCAAGTCGAGGGGAGACCGTGGGGTAAGGAGCATGAACATGAACGTCTACTATGAGTGAATGAGCGTGGAAACATTTGAGTTGATCACTTTGTTTCACCCGAATGTTGGAAAGTCCTTGCTTTTGTCA
Organism: Bos indicus; assembly: GCF_029378745.1. NCBI lineage: Eukaryota > Metazoa > Chordata > Mammalia > Artiodactyla > Bovidae > Bos > Bos indicus. The sequence continues at coordinate 34,852,720 of NC_091770.1, forward strand.
TAAAATTTTGTTTTGGTTAATTGATGACTTAAAATGATTGAAATAGAAATGTGAGCGGAGAGCAGTCCCCTCCCTCCAGCTGTGTGCAGAAGAAAGGATCCTGCCATGATGCCCTAGAACACTGAAGGAGGAGGGACCCTGTAGCAATAAGGATGAAGCTTCTTTCCAATTTGCACATTGAAATTCTTTTAACTCAAATGTGACTAAAAGAAGAATAACAACAATATCAAAACATTACAGAAGATTTCTCTTCTTTTTCCCCTTGAAATTCTTATTCTCTAAGCCCACATTAAGTTCTAAATTCTCTAAAACTTTCCATCCCCACTTGCAGACATAGGATTTCCTCCCTTCTCTGCTTTACAGTCTTTGTGGAGAGAGGCTCTTTGACACTCTGGTGGTGGCATTACCCAAGGCAAACTTTCAACAAGGCAATGTGGAAATATATCTGAAAAAACTTAAGCAATATAAAACTTAAAAACAATATACCAGGAATTTGTATTAAGAAAACAAATGAAATATATCCAAAGGTGTTGCACAAGGATATTAATTGAAATATTAATTGTTAATTAAGAAAAAAAGAAAAAAAAATCCTAATGTCCTGACACATGAGACATGTGTCTCATGGTTTTGGAAAGTAAATTGGTTTTGGTTAAATTGGTTTTGGAAAGTAAAAAAATGTATACTTACTATTCAATAGTTCATGTGATAACATATATTTATATTTATTTATATAGAAATTAATTTTAAGCATGCATGTTAATTACATTTATAAAATAGTACATTAATTATTTAATAAAAGAGTATATGTTGGAACCCCATTTTGCCATATATGTGTATAAAACTGTGAAGATAAGTACATCAAATTTGCTAACAGTGCTGGTAATTTCATGAATGAAGTTTGAATATGCTCAGTTCCTTTTGGCCCTAAAATTTTATATTATTCCACATTGACTATGTTCTATTCAGATAATGAAAGAAAAAAGCATTTTTATAGTTAGGTGCTCTTTGTAAATTGCATTTTTGATCTCTCTAGCTATATATTCCATAATTGTGGGGATTTTATTTCTTCATCCCTCTTCATTCCCACAATCTTAGTGATAGTTTGATGTATTCACAGAGTCACTTGAAGGTTATTTGGGGTTATTTCTAGAAAGAATATTGATTCCCCATCCATCCCCCGAATGCTTGTCTGAAATACAAGGATAAGTAAGTCTAGGATCACTGAAGAACCGAGATTTTAATTCTAAAGCTGCTCTGGTCCTGAGAATAAACGTTGGATATTCTGGGCAGTCTCCTTGAGTGTCCTGCATTTTTTTGGTAACGTATTCTAAAGATCACTCTCCTTGTCATTAATCTCTTAAATCAAGCATATGCATGGCACTCAGGAATCAGAGCCACAAGATAGTTTGTATGCATGTTACAGTGGGGAAAGCCCTGGTGAGAAGTCCTGGTAGGAAGAGCCTGCTAATGAAGTGTGGCTTTTAACCCCTGATGAGGGGCTCTGCAGACCACATGCAGCAGACCATGACCTGCCTAGAGAGGAGCATCAGCAGCTCCTTGAATAGCTCAGCAGCAAACTTGCTAAAAATAGGTGTTCAGTGTTCACTTAGTAGCAATATTGTATTAACCAACTGTGGTGTTGGAGAAGACTCTTGAGAGTTCCTTGAACTGCAAGGAGATCCAACCAGTCTATCCTAAAGGAAATCAGTCCTGAATATCCACTGGAAGGACTGATTTTGAAGCTGAAACTCCAATACTTTGGCTACCTGATGCAAAGAACTGACTCACTATACAAGACCCTGATGTTGGGAAAGATTGAAGGCGGGAGGAGAAGGGGAGGATAGAGGATGAGATGGTTGGATGGCATCACTGTCTCAATGGACATGAGTTTGAGAAAACTCTGGGAGTTGGTGATGGACAGGGAAGCCTGGCATGCTGCAGTCCATGGGGCCACAAAGATTCGGACATGACTGAGAGACTAAATTGACTAACATACAAATATGAATACCTCATCATGTAAAAAAAAAAAAAAAAGTAACCCCACTCAATTAGTTAGTTCTGTTGACATGAGTGGTACCTGTCCTCCATGTGACATTATGTTACCGCACGAGTGGGTCTGAAGGCACAACACACCTTTTAGTAACTCCATGTATTTTCTTTTTGCCATAGAAACTCATATCAGCCAGCCCAACATTTGTATAATTTCCAAACTGATCTGGAGGCTGACAGTAATTAGATTTTCAGAAGAAGGCTTCATTAACAAATGTTCATTTAACATCTACTTGAGGCTGTGTATCTTGCCAGAAGGTGAGGGGGAGGAATGACAGTTTTAACCTCCATGAGTCTATAGAAAAGATAAGAGAATAACTTAATATTAGTAAAAGTAAAGCTTATACAATAACTTCTGGAAATCTTATGTTGAGGATAAGGGCTGACAAATTTAGCAGATAAAAATAAAGGACACCCAGTTAAATTTGAATTCCAGATAGATAATAAATAATATTTTAGTATAACTAGATTCCAAGTATAGCATAAAATGTACTTGAAATTATTTCTTGTTAATCTGGAAGTTAAAGTTAATTGCCTACTCAGTATTTTATCTGATAACACTATCAAGGAATGATTTTGAAATCATCACTGAATACAAATTAGATGTAAAGTGAGTATGGAACAGTGATTGATATATTCAGTTAATAAAGAGATTAATTTAATCCAATAAAATAGTTAAGAAAATTGGCAAATAAGGTGGATATGAGACACTCCATATTAAAATCTTGGCATGGAATTTCTACTTGACATGGCAATTGTAAGTCTTCTATAAAAGGAGTGAGGATATCCATAGGGGAGTATGTACTGCCCAGCTCCAGGTTCTAAATTTGAGTCCCCGACTTCTAGGTAACCTTGTGTGTATGTGTCTAATCTCTCAGTCGTATCGACTCTTTGTGATCCCATGGACCTGGAGCCTGCCATGTTCCTCTGTCCATGGAATTTTCCAGGCAGAAATAGTGGAGTGGGTTGCCATTTCCTACTTGAGGGTATCTTCCCAACCCAAGGATCAAACCTTCGTCTCCTGCAGTCAGGCGATTTCTTTACCACGGTGCCACCTGGGAAGTCCAGGTAACCTTGTGGCTTGCCCAGTTATCACCTTGCAACTTCAGATTGTCTAATTTAGTAAAACTGACCTCTTTTTAGTGAATGAATGACTTTACACACACAAAAAAAGGATGTAAATATAAGCTATGATATACTAATCAAAATCCATAACATTAATATTTTTGGATAATCCTTCAGCATTGTTTGTTATTTTAATGTTGTTCTTAAAATCAGTTTTAGACTTTTGATTGTAATTTGGAGAGTGTAAGAATTTCAAGCATTGGTTAATAGCATTTAGCAATGTAAGAGAAAATGATCTACTACCTTTATCAGTTTGAGTTATCCGATTTATGAGTTGCTTAAGACCCAGGGTGAACTTGTTTGTTAGATTATTATGGCTGCCCTGTTAGCCACTTAAAACACTTTAAAAAAAAATCAAATGTATTAATCTAAAATGCTGTGTTAGTATATTCAAGAGAGTACAGATACATTTATAAATGAGACTAGTTTTTAAGGAGTTTTAATCAGTTAAACTTGAGAAACCAAGCATTTATCAGAGAAGTGAAAAGTCAGTTTTTAATATAAAACTGACTACATCTGTAAATGGAAAAATATTAATAAGTTAAAACTTAGGTGATTTTGGTTGTAATTTAAATATTCTAAATGTAATTTAAACCTAAGCGATTTTAATAGGCCTTTCTATGTTCATACTAGAGCATTCCAGGTGGTGCTGGTGGTAAAGAATCCACCTACCACTGCAGGAGACCCAAGAGACCTGGGTTTGATCCCTGGATTGAGAAGATCCTCTGGAGGGCATGGCAACCCACTCCAGTATTCTTGCCTGGAGAATCCCATGGATAGAGGAGCCTGGTAGGCTGCAACCCATAGGGTTGCAGAGAGTTGGACATGACTGAAATGACTTAGCATGCACATGCAACATAGTCCTTTTAAAAAAAGGAAATCATGATCCAGTGAAGAAGTTTGGAAGGATAATATCAGTGTTTTTCATAATGTCCATTTAAAATAATGCCTAATGGAGAAGTATTTTTTATTAACAGATAGAATCACATATTTTGCTGTGACTATTTATAGAGGATCCCCTGGTTCTTTACTGGGGTTACATTGTTATAGATACTTACCTTAGGCCTATGAGGCATTTAAAAGATCATGGGGGTCTTTAATAGATGATATAAACCCTTTTGACTCTTTCTCCTCTACTATTTCCAATTTGGAAAGTATTTGGAGATGTCATGTTCTCTGCATAGTATTAATTTCAGCAGGTTTCCCTCTATTTAGATAAAGACAAAAGGTCCACTCAAAGCCTTCCTCTCTAATCTATTTTTTATTTTTTTTTAACCAAAGCACACATGAGGAATGAAGTAGAAAGAAGCTACTCCCACACAAAGTTATCCAGAGCAAAAGAAAACAGGTCTTTCAAAAGAAGTTAGATTCTGAAAATAAAAATTTCACATTTGTTGCCTAAGATTTTAAGTAAACACTGTGTAGGAGCAGGTAGCAGTGGAAAGAGCCTGGCTAGTTTGTGATCCAACATCTCAGTCCTGACTTTTTAGAAATGTGTTTTCTCTCAATGTCAAATTGGCAACAACAACCTCATTTCAGTCCCTCCCACCCCCACCCCACCAATGGAACATAGATGAACCTTCCATTTCTCACACTGTGGCACTGTGATATCTAGAAGCCTGGAAAACCTGTCTACTGATAACAACTAAAAGTATTGGAATAGATATTGCACACCTGGAATACACAAATACCCTTATGTGAGCTAGAACATTAGGTATTTCTCAGATACTGGAGGAGGAAACCAGAGTCGTAAGAGGAGGGGAAAGTGAGTCAGAGGAGAAACTTAGAGCAGAGTAGAGGGTACTTTGGCATTTGCCAAAACTTGAACTTAGGTTTTTTATTTCCTCTTGGGTAGCAAGACATAAAAAAATTATGCAGCATTTTTTCATATTACCTTGGTGGCCTGAGGGGTCTCAAGCAGAGACTTTGACATACATTTGACAATTTGTGGACATAAAAGCCGCCTGACAGCCTAATAGATGTCTGCAGGTAAAACAGTATGTCAAGTGGGACAAGTCAAAATGACAAAGAAGACATTATTGTCACAACCAAGTCAGGTGGCAAAGGAATCTCAACAGTCCCTTTCAAGCTCCTCAAACCTGAAAATAAGTATTTTGGATCAGTCTCCTATGTGAGACAATGAAATGAATTATTATAGTTTGAGATGATCTCTGCCTACTGGTCTCCAGAGCAGAAGTTTACATGCCTGCCTTCAATGCAAACCTCAGGTAATTCCCACAGTTTCAAAAACCACAAAAGTATGGCAAAAGTTACAAAAAGCAAAGAAACAAGACACTATAAATAAGAGAGACCATAAACAGCAGTATCAGATGCATGGTGACTATATATATTAGAATATTAGATAAAGAATGGGGATTAAAAATATAAGTAAGCAGCAGAAAATCATAAAAATTGACCAAACTGATGAAAAACATATCTCAATAGAACTCTTAGAAATAAGAAATGGAACAATATATATTTAAAGCTCAATAGATTTGACATTAACAAAATTAGCTAAATATTCAATAAATCAGAATATAAATTTGAATTATTTCCTAGAATGCAGCCCAGAAAGATAAAGAGATAGGGCATACAAGAGATAAATGAGAAGATATAGAGTATAGAGCAAGATAATCTAAAGCATGTCTACACAGAGTTACGGAAAGATAAGACAGATTTTAGTGGAAATAGTGTTTGAGTGATGAATTTTTCGAAACTGCTAAAAGCCATCAATCTACAGACTTAGAAAACTAAACAAAGTCCAAGTAGGGGGGAAAAAAAAGAAAAAGAAATCCAGTTTGATATATCATTGTAAGATATATCTCATTCATTGTTCCAAGTAATGTGATAACAACAGCAATGTATTATATGGCATAAAAATAATCAAGTTTATATTTTATAATTAAATATACATTACAGTTTTTACTGTTATCATTAAAAACGAAGACATAGACTATGTAACTTCTAATGAAGTAGTGGGAAAGAGAATGTAATAAGAGAAATAATCTAGCAGAGAGATGCAAAGAGAAGAGAAATAGAAACATGAAAAAGAGACGATATACATATTACTGCCCTGAAAAGCAGTTGTCAAAAATGGGATTAGATGTGCAAGAGAATGTTTTGGGAAAAAGTGTGAAAAGTGAAAGAGAGGGAGCAAGAAAAGGTACAAAAAGTTTCATAAAGCCTATCTGACTGTATTGAAGGAGAGGAAAAAAGAATGAAAATTGAGTAGAAAGAGACTCAGACTGAAGAGCAGTTATAAAAAGATTTGGCCAATGAGGAGTATTATTACCAAATTCTCCCTGTAATTGATAAATGAATAAAAATTAAATCAGTAAAGGTTATAGAAGATTTAAATAAAACAAAAGAGAATAAACTATAAAATCAGAATGTATGGAAGTGAACTTATTTTTCACAGGAACTTGTAGAAGACAGGAAAACTAATAATAGAGTGCTGGAAAATATGTTGAACTGAATGGCAATAGAAATAATATATGTTGAATTTGTAGAATTTATCAAAATTGATTTGAAAATGAAAACATTGAGCCCATCTTTTCTATTAGAAAAGATAAAAGGATGGAAATAATAAGATAAACATACAAGTAAGGAAATTAGAGGAAAGGAGAGGAAAAGTCTAAAGATTTAGAAGGAAAGAAATATTGAACATCAGATATTAATAGAGCAAGAAGTAGAAGATCAACAAAATCAAAGTATAGAACCTTTGAAAAGATCAATAAAGTTGACAAACTTTCAAGACTGATTTTTAGGAAAAAGTGGAACAAATAACAGATAATCAGACAAATAGAAAGGGACAAATTATACTACAAATATAAAAGTGATGTCATGATAAGATTATGCAAATAAATGTGAAAAGTTAAAAATGGAAAATTTTGATAAAATTATAATTACTCATTATGATAAAAAAGACTAGAATAGATTAAAGAAATTGAAAGTGAAAGTCGTTCAGTTGTGTCGGACTCTGTGACCCCATGGACTATACAGCCCATGGAATTTTCCAGGCCAGAATAATGGAGTTGGTAGCCATTCCCTTCTCCAGAGCATCTTCCTAACCCAGGGATAGAACCCAGGTCTCCTGCAGGCGAATTCTTTACCAGCTGAGCCACCAGAAAAGACTTAAAGAAATTGAAGCGGTAGTCAAATACCTTCCATGAAGTAAACTCCTGAGCAGAAAACCTGCAAATAAATCTAAATGATGTGTAAAATCTTTATATAAGAAATAATGAAATGTTATTGAAAAACATTTTTAAAAATTAAAATAAGAAATATAGTTCATTTGTAGATAGGATGACTCAATATACCAAATTCCTGCATAAATCAAAAATTCAAAAGGTCATTTCACAGAAAAGGAATTCTAATTGGCCAATAAACATAAGAAACATTATCTCATTACTAAATAGTAGTTAACTGTAAACTTAAAACAGTACAAAGTATAATTTCACACCTCACATATTGACAAAAATTGAAAGCTAATGGCAAGAATGAGGAGTAACAGAAATATTTTTTGCATTGTAAATTGGTACCCTGAATTAAATAATTCAGTATTCTATGGTATACTTTGGCCACATGATATGAAGAGCTGACATATTGCAAAAGACCTTGAAGCTGGGAAAGATTGAAGGCAAAAGGAGGGGTCCACAGAGGATGAGATGGTTAGATATCATCACTGACTCAGTGTACATGAATTGAACAAACTCTGGGACATGGTGGAGGACAGAGGAGCCTGGTGTGCTGCAGTCCATTGGATTGAAAAGAGTCAAACATGACTTAGTAATTGAACAACAACATGTTCTATGGTTAAGTTTAAGGTATGGATAACTTAACCTTACAATGTGGATTCAACACATTTACAATAAAACTCTTATCCATGTATACTAAAATTATATGCAATAAAGCTGAAAAAAATACTGAAAACACCTTAAAAACCAAAATTTCTAGCATTAGTTGTTGGGAAAAAAACTGTGATATATTCATACATTAGACTTTTTTATAGCAGTAAAATGAATAACATATAGTGATAGATAAATGCACAAGTTTTGACATTGTTCTGAGGAATTGAGCAAGTTATATACAGTATGTGTTCATTTATACAATATCAAAGAATGCAAAATTGGACAAATTCAGGCATACAAATTTAATTTTAAACATATGAGGAAAAAGAATGAAGTAATAAACACATAATTCAGGGAGTCAGTCTTTTTTGAAAGAAAAGGCAAGTGATGGAATGAAGGAAGATTACACAAGTGAATCCAGTTCCTTGCTTACTTATTATAAATTAGGTAGTTAGTAGATATTCTTCATACTTTATGTATCAGTCATAAGTATTTGTATCTCTTAGTATTAAATAATAATAATTTAAAGTTGTTTAATTTTGAATGCCATTATGTGCATCTTTGAAAATTGTTGTTTACTAAAGAATCCAAACCCTTATATTGAGAGGAGGCCGGAAAGATGAAGGCATTTGCCTTCACTTAGTGAGCATAACAAAACTGACCTCATTAACTTAATGAAGCTCATAAAAATAATTTTACTTGAAAATTCAATTCTTCAAACACTTTTGCAACAAGAAAAATTAAATTTGTGAGACTGTTGAACAGAGACAGAACAGTCAAGTATTGTGACAGCGGCACTAGTCCATAACTATACTTCCGTTATCCACATCTGACCGTGTTCCTCTCCTCTTCAGTACTCGTAAATAGGCTGTGCTCTTTTTCACATATAATATTAATGCTTCTCAGAAACTCGTATTAAAAATTAATGACACTAAATGTTTACTATGTTCTAAATTCTTTTCCAAATGCTACGTGATATGTAGCTCATTTCATCCTCATGGCAACCCCATGAAGTATTATCAACAGTTTAGCAAATAGAAAATTAGGACAGCTCTTTGAATCCAGCAGATTTACATTCTGTTTGCTAATGCGTTTGATGTTGGAAATGATAATTAGCATTTTACATCCATCTATTAGCTAAATATCACTGGCCAACGCTGTGAGGATAAAAGAGATGATACAGACCTTTCACTCAAGCAAATCAAATCTCTAAGATGATGAAATGAAGTGAACCTACATGGACTAAATAGAAAATAATGCAAATAGAAAATGTCATGCATATTCTCAGAGGCTTATTACTTTGCATAGGTATTTTCAAAATTAAAAATGTCATGTATGAAACGAGATGCCAGTCCAGGTTCAATGCACGATGCTGAATACTTGGGGCTGGTGCACTGGGACGACCCAGAGGGATGGTATGGGGAGGGAGGAGGGAGGAGGGTTCAGGATGGGGAACACATGAGAAATAAAGGAATAAAAAATTTAAAAAAAATAAAAATAAAAAAAAATAAAGGACTTTGTTCTGAAAAAAAATAAAAATAAAAAAATAAAACAATATGGACTTGAGAGGTCAGAAAGGACTGGTCCCTATGAGTTAAACATTCCTTTAAGTCAAGGAAGATATCTTAGTTGCCATCTTGTCCTCTCTTTGCTTTACAAATGGTAGATGTTTGGTATGTATCTTGGGAACAAATGAACTCATGAAGGAAAAATTCTTGCAAGAATTGGATTTTAGGTGGTACTTAAAAAGTGCAGGTGTTCTTCCATAGGAGAAGAGGTCACATTGAGAACAATGTAACATGTAACCCATGTGATGCCATGGTATCCTAGCACTTGTTCGTTCATTAAATGATTACCTGGTCTCACTGTGACAACACAACTTCTTAAGGGCAGGGACCACATTTTTGCTTATTACAGCACTTCCCACAGTACTCTTTATAGGTTAGAATTCAATAAATATTGACTGCCCTTCTGAAAACTTGTATTTCTTTATTTTTCTTCATCGCTTTTGTTTTTAAGAAAACAAAAGCTTTTTGTTTTCTTAGTTCATAAAAGACCACCACATGAAATTAGGTATCTTCTCATTTGTATTACTCTACTTATATTGTTTTCTAATGGAAACATACAGGAACATCTCAATAAAATCATAAACAATTATGAAATACTAGGAAATTACTGCATAAAGCCTTGAAGAAGATCATTTATCAAATTAGTAAGTTTAAAAAAAGATATTTTTCATATCCTAAGAATCAGACCAAGGTTCTTTAGAAAAGTGATTGATTTCAGGCTGAGGCAAGGAAAAATATAAAATAATGTTGGAGTACTGGAGTATATTATTGTGCTGAAACACCACCCCACCTGCCTACCAAAATTTTTTTTTTTAATGTGAAGATAAACTGGAAGGCACAGAAGCCAATCTGAAGGAGCTCCAAATGGCCATAGCTGGAATCACTTGAGCAAAACTAAAATTTGACAGTATTGAATCATAACTCAAACAATAAAATATTCCTAAATAATTGATTACATGAACAAATGGGTGAGAAGGAGCAACTCTTAAGAAAAGACTTCCAATCAATACACACAGAAGGACTGAGGAAGATAGAAAATGGCCAAGTAGAATCCTCTGCAGCACTGGCTTACAGGCAAGATCTACCGATAGGTGCTAAAAAACAGAATCAAAGTTTTATGAGAAAACAGGATATTTGCATAGACTCCAGTTACCTCTCTTAAAATATTTACCTTCCCAATTACAAAGAGAGCAATACTAACTACATGGTGAAGGAACTTGGGAAGCATCACTATAGACAAGCAGTCAAGGTTATCATCACCAGTAAGAGAATATATCATCATGATGCAACAGCTGATGTAATGAACCAAAGTGATGTCACCCCTCTGGTGTTCATCCCAATAAAACATTACTATTCATAGTTAGCAATCTAACCATGAAAAAACATCGCACAGTCCCAAATTGAGGGGCATTCTATAAAATTCCAGACTAGTACTTTTTAAATGTGCCAAGGACATGGCAAAATGAGGAACTTTCCCAGTCAAGAGGAGACTAAGGAGAAACAAACCTAAATGCAATCTGAGATCTTGAATTAGATCCTATAATCAAGGACATTAGTTTAAAAAAAAATTAATGAAATTTGAATTTACTAGTTATTTTTTTAAAGATAGTTATTATTTGTTTCTCTTGTTTTGCAATATAATAGTTTTCTGTATATTTGAATTTCTATTTGGATTTACTGCATATAAATAGAAGGATCTGTCTGTATAGCAACAGTGATTAAAGGCTTTCTATCTTTAATTTCATGTTCTAAACACAAATTTTTCTGGAAAACATGATTTTCACTGTTTTATTTAAGGGAAATTGGGATAAAGAACTTCATAATTTTCTGGAAATAAGTTTGCTTTTGGCAAGATTTGCAGCCAGCAGTGTGAATCTTCTCAGCAGCCGTTCAAACAGTCATGCCTTCTGGGTGCTCAGTCATGTCAAGGCATGGCTATGATTCATTCTACCTAGATATTTTCTATTCTTTTGCTGGCTATACTTAGACTCCCTTTTTAAAAGTATCATAAATGTTCATTTATTTATTTTACAAACCTAAAATCTATATTATTCTGATTTATAATGAAATGAGTTGGTCAGATTTGTAGGTCGCTTTGTCTACTTTACTATGCATGTTTCCGAAAACAATTTAAATATTACAAAACCTACAGCACATATGAAAACCATAAGGTAGTCTAAGTATTGCAATGATTATAGACACTCCGTGATCTATAGGTTTGGAAAATGCCAAAGAAAAGAAAATGGGGACAGTCTAAAACAGAGAAATAGAAAAGCTCTTTCATACACATACCCACTCACACACACACAGGAAATCCTTACACACTTCATGATATAAAGGCTGTATCACTGGTATTAGGGATAATTTTTTAAAATTTAACTTTATCATAACTTTATCATAACTTAATTGATGTAACTTTAACTATAAAGGGAACACACATCCAAGATTTTTCTAACAAAGGTAATGAGCCAATAAGATGTTAAAATCAATTCAAAGGAAAATCTGAACAAACATAAGTATGAATGTAGGCAGTATACACTATAGGTAATTTAGGCAGCCTACAATGCTGACATGAATCTACAAATGGATGTAAAACTGATCAGTATTCACCGGACAAAGTTAATTTGCTTTTCTATGGATAAAGAGTTTTCATTTGCATTACTATCAGTTTTTAGTACAGATTAATAAAATAGCTTGACAAAGATGCAGATATCCCAGAAGGGTATGCTAGATACATACATCAAAATCTTTATAGTCAATTTCAATATCATTCACAATTTTTACTGATATTGGCTACATCAGTGAAAGTCTTCCTCTACCCTTCACTGACTAGCCCAATCATTCATTTAATGTATGTTTATTAAGAATTCACTACATGCAAGGTACTACTCAGGTATTGAGCTTATAAAGTAAGCAACTGAGGAGGGTCTGAGATTTTACCCTGCTTGCAAGCTGACAGGTTAACCTGCCACAGTTCATGTGTGTATGCTAAGAAACACCAGACCCCGGGTCAGAAACACAGATAGTTTATTAGTCACAGTAAAAAGCAGTGATAAGAGCAATACTCTAGCTCTGGTTCTCAAAACCACTCTCCCCATAGAGCAAGAGGATGAGGGTCAGTATTTATCTGTGCATGGAGTGGATCTGCATTATAGGGGAAGGATTTCCAAATTAGGAGACTCTCTTTTATAGACTGGTGGCACATGTCCCCATCCTCTCCTCCAGAGAAAGAGATTACTCATTAAACAAATGCCCTTGGAAGGAGAGAGAGAGAAGGCATCTCTAAAGAGGGAGATTTTATCTTTGGAAAGGCAAAATACCTAGTTTTCTCGGCTGTCTGTTATGTGACCATCCTCACAATGCTATTTGTTTAGAAGATCTGGATCATGCAGGAATATGATAAAATCATAGAGAATTTTCTCACAGCATAAACTATAGAAAAATATACCATCAGATTTCTGAATTTCATATTCAATTTACCAAAATTTTAAATACTTATTTGTACTAAGACCATGGAAGCAAAGAAGCACTACTGTTAGTGAAAGTCTGAGAATGTTCCTCAGAAGGCAAAACAAAACAGAAAAATCTAGACTGAGACAGAAAAAGTGAATAAGAAATACCTAAGTTGGTTCATATAGAAAGCATTTCAATTGGAAAGGAATTTGGGAAGAGCATGCTCTTTGTTGAAAGAGAAGCAGTTGAGTATTTTCAGTTGCAAAGTACATGGAGACAGACAATGGTGAGAGATGAGAGTGACAGAGAGGTAGAAGCCATATTGTGAAGAACTTTGTATGATATGAAAAAAAATTTTGATGTTATCTTTTTGGCTATGTTTAAATACTGAAAATGCTGATGAAGGAAAAGGATGTGTTCTCAGGTAAGAATTTTCTGGCAAAAATTAGTGAGGAATTCAGGCTAGAAGCAGCGCAACTGGAAACAAATTCATCTTTTGACCCCTGATATTTAAATCTATGACATTGATATTATTGATTTGTTTTTATTATCAAGAAAATAAATTGACTTGATATTATTATTTACCCAGATTATATTTAGGAAAATAACAAACATTCTTATCACTAAGTCTGCTTTCAGTGGGAACATAGTTCTTACTCTCATATTGTAGATTGTGCCAGGATTGAGAATTAGAAACTCATTATTGAAAGATAAATTATATGTAATTATTTAATATTTTAGTAGAAATAGATTTGCATAACAGACTCAAGGTTTTTGAACTCTGACACAGATCTGATCTTCACTGTAAGAAAATATATTTGAAAAATCAAATGTGAATTCTCCTATACAACATGAAAAAACACATTCCTATTTTAAATTTAATTAAAACATCAGATTAAAAGCCTTTCTTTTCAGTACATGTTCTATACTTTTCCCTGGTGGTTCAGACGGTAAAACTATTGCAACAGATATCTAAACCTTGTGGGTAAAGGAAGATTCCCCAGAAAATAACAAGTTGGACTACTTGGCTTATTGTTTTTCCTTAACAGATGACAATACTAACCTGAGCTTTGGACCAAAACCAGAGTGAAAATCCAGAGAGCATTAAACAAAGAAGGGAAAATGTATCTTTCAATTTATCTTTAAATCACTAGACTTTAAGATAATGTGAATTTGATCAAGGTGTTCATCATTTATTAAGTATTGGGTTTTATGTTAAATGCTACTAATCAGGAAATATATATATATAAAAAAACAGAAAAACTTTTAAGGGATATCACTGGTCTTTATTGCAACACACACAGGTAAGAACCCAAGTAGTAAATGCCTTTATTAATTCAGAGGAGAGACAGATATTTTTATCTGGTAACAGAAGAGTAGACAGAAAATAAAAATACAAGAGTAGAGAAAGAAATCTGACAGGGAATCAACACGGTGGTATTAAAACTGTGATAACTCCCCATGACACCTGAAGAACAGGGCGCCTGTTCTTTGAAACTCACAGGACCCAGTCTGTATGGTTCATTTCCTTAAGTATTCAAGCATATATTAACCCTTAAGTGCCATTTGAAGAATGATGATTGAAACCAGAGTAGTTAGACAGAAGGCAGCTCCTGTAGGAAACCCAGCGTTTATAACTCTGTTCCTCATTTCATTCTCCACTCCCCAACAATGATTCACCTGAGAAGTTGTTCCAATGCTGTCTTTCTAAGTTCTGGTTCCAGTGCTTTTTATGAATCCATATCTAGGTAAAACAATATGATGTGCCCCCTCTTAACTAATCTACACATCTGAATGTTGAGTGTAGTGACCTAAAATATACACACTAACTCCAAAGCATAGATTCCGATTCTGTTTGCACTCCTTGCTCAAATGCCAATTGTATATTTCTTTCTCAGATTCTAAACGTTGCTGTTTAATCATAGTAAACTTATTTTTTAAAAGGATCTGATACTACAAACATAGACCTAATTTCTATGAACCAATTGTCATGTAACTTTTTGTTGTGAAGATAAAAATTGTGAATTGCTGCTAATCAGTAAATGATAAATATGTTCTGATGTATTATATTATATCTGCTATAGCAATTTCTATTAATTAACTCTTATATTTTACTACTGTCCACAGGTCTAGATGGAGTTGAAACATGTGGCAACATGCCTGTTGGTAACAATGATTAAAACTTCCCTTCCAGTTGGATGATGTAATTCATGCAAAGAATGTGTCTGATATGTAAGTGCTTCTCTCTGTTGGGTGAGAAGAGAATCAGTAAGCAATGAGCAAGGCTTACCAAGTCACAATGTGTAAATCAGTTTCCTACATTACAAAGTAACCAAATAATTCTTAACACTGAAAGATTTTTGCCTTTTAAAAAATTTTTTTAAATTAATTTTTATTGGCATATAATTGCTTTATAATTATGTACTATGTACAATTACAATTGTGTACAATTATGTACAATTACAATTATGTAGAATTACAATTGTGTTAGTTTCTCCTGTATAGCAAAATGAGTCAGCCATATATATATATATATATATATATCTTTACACACACATACATATGCTCTCCCTTTAGGACTTCTTTTCCATTTAGGTACCATAGTGCATTAACCAGAGTTCCCTGTGCTATACAGTATCTTCTCATTAGTTGTTTACTTTATCAGATCAGATCAGATCAGTCGCTCAGTCGTCTCCGACTCTTTGCAACCCCATGAATCACAGCACGCCAGGCCTCCCTGTCCATCACCAACTACTGGAGTTCACTCAGACTCACGTCCATTGAGTCAGTGATGCCATCCAGTCATCTCATCCTCTGTCGTCCCCTTCTCCTCTTGCCCCCAGTCCCTCCCAGCATCAGAGTCTTTTCCAATGAGTCAACTCTTCACACGAGGTGGCCAAAGTACTGGACTTTCAGCTTCAGCATCATTCCTTCCAAAGAAATGCCAGGGCTGATCTCCTTCAGAATGGACTGGTTGGATCTCCTTGCAGTCCAAGGGACTCTCAAGAGTCTTCTCCAACACCACAGTTCAAAAGCATCAATTCTTTGGCCCTCAGCCTTCTTCACAGTCCAACTCTCACATCTATACATGACCACAGGAAAAACCATAGCCTTGACTAGATGAACCTTTGTTGGCAAAGTAATGTCTCTGCTTTTGAATATGCTATCTAGGTTGGTCATAACTTTCCTTCCAAGGAGTAAGCGTCTTTGAATTTCATGGCTGCAGTCGCCATCTGCAGTGATTTTGGAGCCCAGAAAAATCAAGTCTGACACTGTTTCCACTGTTTCCCCATCTATTTCCCATGAAGTGGTGGGACCGGATGCCATGATCTTCATTTTCTGAATGTTGAGCTTTAAGCCAACTCTTTCACTCTCCACTTTCACTTTCATCAAGAGGCCTTTGAGTTCCTCTTCACTTTCTGCCATAAGGGTGGTGTCATCTGTATATCTGAGGTTATTGATATTTCTCCCAGCAATCTTGATTCCAGCTTGTGTTTCTTCCAGTCCAGCATTTCTCATGATGTGCTCTGCATATAAGTTAAATAAACAGGGTGACGATATACAGCCTTGACGGACTCCTTTTCCTATTTGGAACCAGTCTGTTGTTCCATGTCCAGTTCTAACTGTTGCTTCCTGACCTGCATACAGATTTCTCAAGAGGCAGGTCAGGTGATCTGGTATTCCCATCTCTTTCAGAATTTTCCACAGTTTATTGTGATCCACACAGTCAAAGGCTTTGGCATAGTCAATAAAGCAGAAATAGATGCTTTTCTGGAACTCTCTTGCTTTTTCCATGATCCAGCGGATGTTGGCAATTTGATCTCTGGTTCCTCTGCCTTTTCTAAAACCAGCTTGAACATCAGGAAGTTCATGGTTCACATATTGCTGAAGCCTGGCTTGGAGAATTTTGAGCATTACTTTACTAGCGTGTGAGATGAGTGCAATTGTGCGGTAGTTTGAGCATTCTTTGGCATTGCCTTTCTTTGGGATTTACTTTATACATAGTATCAATAGTGTATATATGTTAATCCCAATATCCCAATGCTATACACTCCCCCTTTTTGCCTTTGTATTCATATCATACACTTTTTCCCTTTGTCTGTGCCTTTATTTCTGCTATGCAAATGAGATCATATATACAATTTTTCTAGATTCCACATATATGTGTTAATATATGGTATTTGTTTTTCTCTTTCTTACTTTACTTTGTATGACACTCTCTAGGTTTATCTACATTTATACAAATGACCCAGTTTAGTTCCTTTTTATGGCTCCATTGTATATGTGGACACGTGTGCATGCTAAGTCTTTTCAGTTATATTTGACTCTGTGACACTATGACCTGTGGCCCACCAGGCTCCTCTGTCCATGGGATTCTCCAGGGAAGAATATTGGAGTGGGTTGCCATGTCCTCCTTCAGGGGATCTTCCTGGGACTGAACTTACATCTCTTACATCTCCTGCACTGACAGGTGGGTTCTTTACCGCTAGCACCGCCTGGGATGCCCATATATGTACCTTGTCTTCTTTATTCATTCCTCTGCCGATAGCCATTTATGTTGCTTCCATATCCTGGCTGTTAGAAATAGTGCTGTTATGAACATCAGAGTGCATGTATCTTTCTTGGAATGATGGTTTTCCATGGATATGTACCCAGGATTAGGATTGCTGGGTCATATGCTAGTTCTATTTTTAGTTTTTTAAGAAACTGTTAAAAAACTGGTTTCCGTAGTGACTATTCCATACTGTTTTCCATAGTGACTGTATCAGTTTACACTCCCACCAACAGTTTATGAGGTTCCCTTTTCTCCACATCCTCTCTAGCATTTACTGTTTGTACATTTTTTGATGATGGCCATTCTGACTTGTGTGAGGTGATATCTCATTGTAATTTTGATTTGCATTTATCTAACAATTAGTGATGTTAAATATCTTTTAATGTGTCCATTGGCCATCTGTATGAACACCCCAAACTTATCATCTAATCATATTCAAAAAGCTAAAAATTCTCAAAAGAACAAGATACTGGGAAACAAATTATTAAAATTCAAGAACTCAAGATTGGTCATTCTCAAAGTGTGGTCCCTGGACCAAGAGCATTGGCATCATTGGGCCCCACCTCAGACCTACTAAATCAGAAACTCTGGGGGTGAGACCCAGCAATGTGTTTTAACAAGATCTTCAGGTGATTTTTAGCCAGGTTACAGTGTCCAAATCTCTGCTTTGTATAGCAGAGGCCATAAACAAACACTCAAAAAAAAAATTAAACAATAGGCAAATCATTATAGATAAAAACCTGCATATCATTTATTTCTATTTGATAAGCCTCTTAATGAACATCTCATCTTTTAAAAATTATCAGTTTTAGTTAACAACTAGGAACCTTGCAAATTATGATCAGTAAGTTAACCTAAAATATTCATTAGGAATAGAATGTTATATGCAAATTTCAACAGTCTGATTCCATTTTTGATATTGGCTTGATGAAGACTTTAAGCTATGCTCCTCTCTCTTCACCTTCTGCCCTTCATCTGGGCAAGAGGATAAGAAAGCTTAGTGCTCCCTCTGGCAAGAAGTTTAAGCCATACTAGCCCTGTGTCCCAACCCCTCACCCCAAGCCACCATCCTTAACCACAGTGAAAAGCCCAAGCCAGTCTCTTTCCTCTGCTCTTTCAAGCCATTTTGGATCTGCTCAATAGCCAAGCTATTCTGCCCAGAAAGCTTATTCAGTGAGTATTAAACCTTGCCATACATTCTTGTATGTGGGGGGTATCATCAGCATTGACATCTGAACCTAACTTTGTATGATAGGATTCCATCCCATTTTTACACAGTGACTAAAACACAAATTTAAACATTTTTATCCCTTCACTGAAAATGTATTCAGAGATACAACTTGAAAAATCCTGTCAGAAACTGTAAGCTCTCTGTTGTAACTTTCAGGCAAGATATTATATACATAAAATTAATGCTTTCATTTTAGAAGCTTGATCAGATGCTGTGTTTTCCCAGCAATCAAATTGTAAGGCCCCCAAGATCATTTTATTAAATATTTGTGCCACAGGCACTGAGATATGGCTACAATTACACTAAAAAAGAGGAAGTAATTATTCTGATAATCATGACACCAAGAAACAACTGGGAGAAAAGTAGCTTCAGGGACAGTGTTCAGTAGCTAATTGTTCAACTCTCCAGTTTACATCGCTTGTAGACATTGAGTCTAGTTATGGGATAAATCAAAATGAATAAAGCTCAGTTGGGATTTTTATATCAGCAGTGCTTTTTTTTTTAAGTGTTGCTTCCTGGAAAAACATACAGTAATACAAACTGTATACAAACATACAGTAATACAAAATAATACAAAACCCACAACATGTCAGGAGAAATGCAAGGTACCAAAATAGAAACTAGACACAACAAAAATCACCTCATAGCACCTTATGTCTTGGATGTTTTGGGCACACAATTTTAATTGTTAATTAAAATTGAGTTTAAACTCAAAAACTTCAGTTAAAAAAAAAAATAGCTTAAAAGCTGATCTGCTTATGGACTCTGTGGGAGAGGGAGAGGGTGGGGAGATTTGGGAGAATAGCATTGAAACATGTATAATATCATGTATGAAACGAGTCGCCAGTCCAGGTTCGATGCACGGTACTGGATGCTTGGGGCTGGTGCACTGGGACGACCCAGAGGGAGGGTAGGGGAGGGAGGAGGGAGGAGGGTTCAGGATGGGGAACGCGGGTATACCTGTGGTGGATTCATTTCGATATTTGGCAAAACTAATACAATATTGTAAAGTTTAAAAAAAAAATAAAAAGCTGATCTGCTTATGAGTTGCTCTTGTTTAGTTGCTAAGACATGTTCGACTCTTTGTGACACCATGAACTGCCAGCCTCCTCTGTCCGTGAGATTTCCTAGGCTAATATATTCAAGTGATTTGCCATTTCCTCCTCCAGGGGATCTTCTCAACACAGGGACTGAACCTGCATCTCCTGCTTCTCCTGCAATGGCAGGCAGAGTCTTTACCAATAAGCCACCAGGGAAGCACCTCCTTATGAGAATCAGATAATAACTTCAGATGTTAAATATAATAAGAATAAAATATTTTTCCTTGTTGTTGTTCAGTTGCCCGGTTGTATCTGATTCTTTGTGACCCCATGGACTTTAGGATGCCAGGCATCCCTGTCCCTCACCATTCTTGGAATTTGCCCAAGTTCATGTTCATTGAATCAGTGATGAACCAGCCATCTCATCCTCTGACACCCTCTTCTCCTTCAAGGATCACTGCCTTGTCATGGCTTTCATAACTTAGTGAAGCTTTGAGTCATTCCATGCAGGGCCACCCAAGATGGACGGGTCATAGCAGAGAGTTCTGACAAAAAGTGATCCACCGGAGGAGGGAATGGCAAACCACCCTAGTATACTTGCTGTGAGAACCTCATGAACTCTATAAAAGGCCAAAAAGATACTTTTCCTTACCTCCATTTTTAACAGATATTTTCTTTGCAATTACTGATTTTATGTTAAATTTGAGGTAAAGAATTTTCATTTTTTGTGATAAGCTAGCTGCTCAAGTTTTGACTATAAGCACCAAATTCTGATTACTAAATAGGTATTTTGTAATACCAATTTACTAAAAGGGTATTTAAGAGCTATATAACTGCTTTCAGAAAAAGAAGATCAAACTCTTCAGTAAATATATATTTCTATGAAAACCTAGAAGCCATGGTAGTTGCTCGCTGACTTAACTTGAACAGCATAACCATTTTCATGGAAGAAATCTCAACATGAAGTTAAACTTTCATTTATTCTTTGATTAATCCAAATCACAAAATGTAATATGGTTTAATTAGAAATAATTCAACTGAGTGTCTATTAAAATGAATTCACTGACAATGAGCTGACAATGGTAAAATTTTATGTAAGGCTTAAATAATTATGATCAGAAAAATCATTTCGGCTAGTTAATTTAGGCTGCTTTCTAAATTATCCAAAAACCTAAGGAAGAACCAGAGAATATGTTCTTTATGATGTATGTCATCTATAAAGTTACTAATGAGACAGCTGGGTGTCATTGTGAAGAAATATATAATGTAACAGTATTTAATATTTGTTCTAAAATATTCTATCAAAAATTAGGTTGCAAGTAATTACTGAACAAAGATTGAGGAAGTGAAGTTAGAGGGGTCTGAGGTGATAATGGCCCTGTGGAAAACAGAGAGGGCATCTAGGAAATAAGTGTGATTTAACAAGAATAAGAAAACAGAAGAGGAGCTGCTTCATAGGGCTCAGAGCATTGTTTAGAAAAATACTGGAGTTTTATAAGGAAGCTCTTAGTAGAAGAACCTAATAATTATAGTAGAAGAAGACCCTTAATAATTATTTGATGTCTAGATATACAAGGAAGTACATAACAAACTTAATTCAATAAAAATGAAAGAGAAGTAATTTACCTCTCATTTTATTTGATAAGTAAACAAAGTAAGATATTATTTGAGTATTGCTTCCATAGCAGTTGAGATAATTATGGTTACCGGAGACCAATGGATTACTCTATTTATTAACTTTTTATTATAATATTCTCTGTACAAATGAGTTCATGAATTATAATTTTATTTAGATGTTTTATTCTGTTTTTTTCTACATTGTTTCTGCTGCAATGATTTCTTTTGTTCTGTTTCCAACTTATATGTTGGTGTCTGTCTTTTATCATGGAAGGTTTCCTTAACATTTCAGGTTCTCCTTGGCTTTCGATTCATTTTTAACAAATTGAATTATTGGAAACTTTTATCTGGAGGCCTTCACTGAGGATTACTGAGTGAGTAACCACTGTTTACTTGTATTGCTGAATGACTTTGTACTTATTTTGGGAGGTTGTAAATTAATTTAAAGAGAACTCTTTCCCCTCCAGGTGCTGAGGGGGAGGATACCAGCAATTTGGGGGCTAAATTGGAGGAGACAGAGGTTTCAGTTCAATTTGGCTTTTAAGTGCTTATTCCCATCATCTTCAGCTCTCTGGTATTCATGAGGACAAGTATCTCCAGTTCAATTGTTCTCATGGGTAAACCTCCAGGCTTCCCTTCATCCAGAATGGAGATTGAGGAGTGAGCAGTAGCCTGGTAACATAGGCTTTGGGAAGATATTTGGTATGACAGAAGATGAGATGGTTGGATGGCATCACCGACTCGATGGACATAAGTTTGAGCAAGCTCCAGAAGTTGGTGATGGACAGGGAAGCCTGGCATGCTGCAGTCCATGGGGTCGCAAAGAGTCAGACACGACTGAGTGACTGAACTGAACTGAACAGGGGTACCTTACTATTCCTTATACAGAAATGAATCTAATGCTCCAATTTTGAATTCCTTCCCTCAAGATAACTTGTACCTCCAACATTCTCTATAATGTGTGTTGGCTTGTTTCCTTTTTTTTTTTCCCTAGGTTAAGTATTCAGATTTTAATTTTATCCACTCTGTTAATTCAGATTTATCTATCTTCCAAAATTCTCTCTCTTCTCCCATTCTCTTTATCCATATAAGTACATATCTTTGTTAATTCATCTAATTTCAATTTAGTGGGCTTTGAGAGAGTAGAGGTAAGACGAGCTCAATTTTCCAACAAGTTTAGTAACTAGCCCAATGTGCAATTTTTTTCTACACCTCAAACCAATTAACCTAATTTCTAGCATGATCTACATGAGGTTGAGGGCTCCCACAGGTTAAGAGTTCAGGCCCACATGACTCCCTCCCGACTAGATGCCAATTATCAAGTCCAGGTTGTCACCTCCACTTTCGACTGGCTATAAATTGGAAGTTACTATGACCCCTTGGATTTGATTAATTGGTGAGAATATTTCATAAAACTCAGGAAGACAATTTACTTACTAGATTATTCATTTACTATAAAAAGATAAAAAACAGGAACAGCTACAAGGAGGAGATGCATAGGACAAATTATGAAGAAAGGCATACAGAGCTTCCTTGCTGTCTCAGATCATGCCACAATCCCAAGACCTCTAGATATCCACCATTGTGGAAACTCTCCAAACCTAGTATTTTGGGGTTTGTATGAAGGCTTCATTTATAGAGGCATAATTCGTTGGCCATTGGCAATTGATTTAACCTCCAGCCCCTTTCCCCTCCCTAGAGGTCAGGAGGTAGGACTAAAAGCTCCAACTCTCTAATCACAGGTTTGGTTCCCCTGGCAAACAAACACTTAGGTACTTTCCAAAATTCATCTTATTAACATAAACTCAGATGTGATTGAAATGAGTTTATTATGAATATCATGACCTCTTTATAACTCTTACCATCTAGGAAATTCCAAAAGTTTTAGGGGTTCTGTGCCAGAAAGGAGGGTGAAGACCAAACACATATTTCTTATTATTCATCACATTACTACTAGAAATCACCAGGTTACCCTCCCATTCTTACCTTCTGGCTCCTCAGCCATGATTGTCATTCTTTAATCATTTTCCCAAACTCACTACACTCAAACCATTTTCCCATTTCTTAATTTTTGTTCATCCTCACTAAAAGACCTTTCCCCCTCTTTTAAAAGATAAACTGAGGTACATTAAATTTTTTTGAGTTTATTTGAGCAAAAGTCAATTAAAATCAGAAAGCATCAAACTGAAAGTGGTTAAGAGGTAAAACATTTATAGGAAAGACATGGAAGCAAAACAAGAAAATTATTTAATTGGCTATTAGCTTAGGGGTTCCCTGGTGGCGCTAGTGGTAAAGAACCCACCTGCCAATATAGGAGATGTGAGAGACATGGGTTCAATCCCTAGATTGGGAAGATCCCCTGGAGGAAAGCATGGTAACCCACTCCAGTGTTCTTGCCTGGAGAATCCCATGGACAGAGGAGCCTGGCTGGCTACTGTCCAAAGGATCAAAAAAAAAGTCATACACAACTGAAGCAACTTAACACACACTCAAGTGCAATCCTAAGGAACCTCAATTTATCATCACCACTTTGAAATGCTTTCTCTTTCCATATAGTCAATATTTTGTCCACACTTCAAAGCCCAGCCTATCTAGCATTTTTGTGAAATCATTCATCTTCACATCTTGAATTAATTTCTCTTTATGTTCCTCCAATTGTATTTCTACTATAAAAGCAATATTATTCTGTCTCAAAAATAAAAACATGTTCATCTCAGTCATCTCCGTATACTTATCTATAGTATAATGTCTATAAATATTATTTAAATGCATGTTTGTTGAATTAAAATAAGCAGAACTCTAAAACTTTACAATATACAGTATCTATTCTGGTTTACTTTTGTTTCTCTTTTTATATCCTTCTAGCAGCAGGATCCCAAAGCTTAAGTATTAGGTATTCAGTATTAACATTCAGAACCACATCTCAATTTTAATAAAATCAAGTGGATATTTATTGAGCACTTACCATTAAATGAAAAAAAAATATTATGTGAACATGCTTACCTTGTGCTTGGTATGTTTTTTTTGGAGTTATGAGAGAGAAACATAATTAGTGTAAGGTTTTTAAACTGCTTTATTTAGCTTATAATGCAGTTAAGGAAACATACCCCAAAGTATGAAACTATAAAATTCAAAACAGTATAGAATAAAAGGCTGATTGTAGTTTCTGGGAGGGCTCTGATAAAGGAAGAAAATTGCATGGGTATAATTTCTGAAGAATGAATAAAAACTCCAAAGAATGCCCCAAAAAACGGGGGGGATTTAAAGTGAAAAAAACAAAATTTTTCAATCTCAGAGAAACTCCAAGATTTCATAAGGAGAGTATTCTGAATGGAGTAAGAGCAGATCAATTTTCAGGAGCTGTGGAGAAGTCAGTTGTCTAGGGATGTTTGACTATCACTAGCTTGAAAAAGAGGCATTCATAAAATGAGGAAACATGGGACCACTAATCAGAGGAATAAGATGATGTAAAAAACACTTTAGAAAATGCATGTCAAGCCTCCTGAAGAATGGCTATGTAAGGAGAAAGTCACTGGGAATCAGAATCAGCTCAGGAATTCCAAATCAAGGAATCTTACAATACTGGTGGGGCAATCAAGAGCATGAATGAGAGACACATTGTACTGGTCAAAGTTCACTGTATCTCCAGCTATTTTCATTTGCTCATTTCAATTAGTTGTTTTGTTTTTCCTGTGACAGAGCCATACTCTGGAGTTTCTTGCTGAGGTTCTGGTGAAGTTCTATAGGATAGATTCAAAGGGTCCAGTTTAAGGACAGTTCGGTTCAGTATAGTCATTCAGTAATGTGAAACTCTATGATGCCATAGATTGTAGCAAGCCAGGCCTCCCTGTCCATCACCAACTACCAGAGTTTACTGAAATTCATGTCCATTGAGTCAGTGATGCCATCCAACCATCTGATCCTCGGTCATCCCCTTCTCCTCCAGGCTTCTATCTTTCCCAATATCAGAGTCTTGACAAATGAAGAGGTTCTTCACATCAAGTGGCCAAAGTATTGGTGTTTTAGCTTTAGCATCAGTCCTTCCAATGAATATTCAGGACTGATTTCCTTTAGGATGGACTGGTTTGATCTTGCCATCCAAGGGACTCTCAAGACTCTTCTATAACACCACAGTTCAAAAGCATCAATTCTTCGGTGCTCAGCTTTCTTTATAGTCCAACTCTCGCATCCATACATGACTAGTGGAAAATCATAGCTTTGACTAGATGGAATTTTGTTGTCAAAGTAATGTCTCTGCTTTTTAGTATGCTGTTTAGGTTGGTCATAGGTTTTCTTCCAAGGAGCAAGCATCTTTTAATCTCATGGCTGCAGTCACCATCTGCTGTGATTTTGGAATGCAAAAAAATTAAGTCTGTCACTGTTTCCATTGCTTCCCCATCTATTTGCCATGAAGTGATGGGACCAGATGACATAATCTTAGTTTTCTGAATGTTGAGTTTTCACTCAACACTCAAAAAGCCAACGTTTTCACTCTCCTCTTTCACATTCATCAAGAGGCTCTTTAGTTCTTCTTTGCTTGCTGCCAAGAGTGGTGTCATCTGCATATCTGAGGTTGGTATTTGTCCCAGCAGTCTGGATTCCAGCTTGTGCTTCATCCAGCTTCATCTAGCGTTTCTCATGATGTACTCTGCATGAAAGTTAAATAAGCAGGGTTACAATATACAGCCTCGACATACTCCTTTCCCGATTTGCAACCAGTCTGCTCTTCCAAGTCCAGTTGTAATTATTGCTTCCTTACCTGCATACAGATTTCTCAGGAGGCAGGTCAGGTTGTCTGGTATTCCCATATCCTTCAGAATTTTCCACAGTTTGATATGATCCACACAGTCAAAGGCTTTGGCATAGTCGATAAAGCAGAAGTAGCTGTTTTTCCGGAGTTCTCTTGCTTTTTCGATGAGCTAATGGGAGTTGACAGTTTGATCTCCCGTTCCTCTGCCTTTTCTAAATGCAGCTTACACATCTGGAAGTTCACGGTTCACATGTTGTTGAAGCCTGGCTTGGAGGATTTTGAGCACTACTTTGCTAACATGTGAGATGAGGGCAATTGTGCCATAGTTTCAGCATTCTTTGGCATTGTCTTTCTTTGGGATTGGAATAAAAACTGACCTTTTCCAGTCCTGTAGCCACTGCTGAGTTTTCCAAATTTTCTGGCATATTGATTGCAGCACTTTAACAGC
Source organism: Bos indicus (assembly GCF_029378745.1). Taxonomy (NCBI): domain Eukaryota; kingdom Metazoa; phylum Chordata; class Mammalia; order Artiodactyla; family Bovidae; genus Bos; species Bos indicus. The sequence goes on from NC_091770.1 coordinate 34,879,406, forward strand.
ATCATCTTTTAGGGTTAGAAATAGCTCAATTGGAATTCCATCACCTCCACTGGCTTTCTCTTAGTGATGCTTTCTAAGGCCCACTTGACTTCACATTCCAGGATGTCTGGCTCTAGGTGAGTGATCACACCATCGTGATTATCTGTATCATCAAGACCTTTTTTTCTAGTTCTACTATATATTCTTGCCATCTCTTCTTAATATCTTCTTCTTCTGTTAGGTCCATAACATTTCTGTCCTCTATTGTGCCCATCTTTGCATGAAATGTTCCCTTTGTATCTCTAATTTTCTTCAAGAGATCTCTACTGAGGAAAACTTTCTTATCTCTCTTTGCTGTTCTTTGTGCATTAAAATGTGTATATCTTTCCTTTTCTCATTTGCTTTTTGATTCTCTTTTCACAGCTATTTTTAAGCTTTCTCAGACAACCATTTTGCCTTTTTGCATTTCTTTTTCTTGGGGATTATCTTGATCCCTGTCTCCTGTACAATGTCACAAACCTCTGTCCATAGTTCTTCAGGCACACTGTCTCTCAGATCTAACCCCTTGAATCTATTTCTCACTTCCACTATATAGTCATAAGGGATTTGATTTAGGTCATACATGAATGGTCTAGTGGTTTTCCCTACTTTCTTCAATTTAAGTCTGAATTTGGCAATAAGGAGTTCATGATTTGAGCAACAGTCAGCTCCTGGTCTTATTTTTGCTGACCATCTTCTGATAGAACTTATACATTTTTGGCTGCAAAGAATATAATCAGTCTGACTTCAGTGTTGACCATCTGGTGATGTCCATGTGTAGTCTTGTCTTGTGTTGTTGGAAGAGTGGAAGAGGGTGTTTACTATGACCAGTGCATTCTCTTGGCAAAATGCTATTATTAGGCTTTGCCCTGCTTCATTGTGTATTCCTAAGCCCGATTTGCCTGTTACTCCAGGTGTTTCTTGACTTCCTACTTTTGCATTCCAGTCCCCTATAATGAAAAGGACATCTTTTTGGGGTGTTAGTTCTAGAAGGTCTTGTAGGTCTTTACAGAACCATTCAACTTCAGCTTCTCCAGCATTACTGGTAGGGGCATAGACTTGGATTACTGGGATATTGAATGTTTTGCCTTGGAAACTAACAGAGATCATTCTGTTGTTTTTGAGACTACACCCAAGTACTGCATTTCAAACTCTTTTGTTAACTATGATGGCTACTCCATTTCTTCTAAGGGATTCTTATCCACAGTAGTATATATAATGGTCATCTGAGTTAAATTCACCCATTCTAGTCCATTTTAGTTCGCTGATTCCTAAAATATCTATATTCACTCTTGCCATCTCCTGTTTGACCACTTCCAATTTACCCTGATTCATGGACTTAACATTCCAAGTTCCTATGCAATATTGCTCTTTACATCATCAGACTTTACTTCCATCATGAGTCACATCTACAACTGGGTATTGCTGTTGCTTTGGCTCTGTCTCTTCATTCTTTCTGGAGTTATTTCTCCACTGATCTCCAGTAGCATATCGGGCACCTACCGACTGGAGATCATCTTCCAGTGTCCTATCTTTTTGCCTTTTCATTCTGTTTATGGGATTCTCAAGGCAAGAATACTGAAGTGGTTTGCCATTCCCTTCCCCAGTGGACCACGTTTTGTCAGAACTCTCCACCATGACCCATCCATCTTGGGTGGCCCTACATGGCATGGCTCAGAGTTTCACTGAGTTAGACAAGGCTGTTAAGGACAGTTGATAGGCTCTTATTCTCAATTGATGAAGGCCTAGGCAAGGTAATAATTCTAAGTAAAAGCAAAGATACCCTGTGAAGGGTGAAGATACTTCTAGTATTAGATAAATATTAGTTAAGAGACAAGATAAATTAATCTCTTGTGCTTAGATTCATTTTTTTAATTTAGTGTTTTGCTTTCATTTCTTTTGCCTAATATATTTGATTTCCAAATATAATGATATGACTTTTATGTGAAATTTTATCATGTTTGCAATATCAGGAATTTGGAAATGTTGATTATCATCTTCATATTTCTTATTAATAAGAATAATTAATATTTGGGGTTTTTCCTTTACAAGAACTGTGCCTATGAATGAGTGTTAATTTATCCCATGTGAGGCAGCTATGTAGGCTTTATCTGAGTAAAGTTTATGTCTCTAATAGGCATTTTGCTCTTTGAATTTCTAGGAATTCAAAAATTTTCCTCTTCTGAAGGCTCTACCTTTTGTTTCCATGAAAATGACCTGGGAGTTGTGATAGGTTTTTTGTTTTTTTTTTTTAATTTTTTTATTGTTCAAGAATAATTGCTTTACAGAATTTTGTTGTTTTCTGTCAAGCTTCAACATGAATCAGCCATACGTATACATACATCCACTCTCTTTTGAACCTCCTTCCATCTCCCTCCCATCCCACCCCTCTAGGTTGATACAGAGCCCCTGTTTGAATTTCCTGAGCCATACAACAAATTCCCATTGGCAATCTATTTTACATATGGTAATGTAAGTTTCCATGCTACTCTTTCCTTACATCTCACCCTCTCCCCATGTCCATAAGTCTATTCTCCATGTCTGTTTGTCCATTGCTGCCCTGTAAATATGTTCTTCAGTACCATTCTTCTAGATTCTGTATATATGTGTTAGAATACATTATTTATTTTCTCTTTATGACTCACTTCACTCAATATAATAGGTTATAGGTTCATCCACCTCATCAGAACTGACTCAAATGTGTTCCTTTTTATGGCTGAGTAATATTCCATTGTGTATATGTACCACTACTTCTTTATCCATTCATCTGTCAATGGACATCTAGGTAGCTTCTGTGTTCGAGCTATTGTAAATGGTGCATTAATGAACAATGGAATACATATGTCTTTTTAAATTTTGGTTTACTCAGGGTATATGCCTGGGAGTGGAATTGCTGGGTCATATGGTGGTTTTATTCCTAGTTTTTAAATGAATCTCCATACCATCTTCCATGGTGGCTATATCAGTTTACATTCCCACCAACAGTGCAAGAGCATTCCCTTTTCTCCACATCCTCTGCAGCATTTATTGTTTTTAGACTTTTTGATGATGGCCATTCTGATTGGAATTTTGATTTGCATTTCTCTAATAATGAGTGATGTTTAGCATCTTTTCATGGGTTTGTTAGCCATCTGTATGTCTTCTTTGGAGAAATGTCTGCTTATGTCTTTTTCCCACTTTTTAACTGGGTTGTTTGTTTTTCTGGCACTGAGATGTATGAGCTGCTTTTATATTTTGTAAATAAATCCTTTTTCAGTTGTTTCATTTGCTATTATTTTCTCTCATTCTGAGGGTTGTCTTTTCACCTTGCTTATAGTTTCCTTTGTTGTGCAAAAGCTTTTAAGTTTAATCAGGTCCCCCTTGTTTACTTTTGTTTTTATTTCCAATACTCTAGGAGGTAGATCATAGAGGATCTTGCTTTGATTTACACCATCGAGTGTTCTGCCCATGTTTTCCTCTAAGGGTTTTATAGTTTCTGGTCTTACATTTAGGTCTTTAAACCATTTTGAGTTTATCTTTGTGTATGGTGTTAGGAAGCGTTCTAATTTTGTTCTTTTACATGTAGCAGTCCAGTTTTCCCAGCATCATTTATTGAAGAGGTTGTCTTTGCCCCATTGTATATTATTGCCTCTTTTGTCAAAATTAAGGTACTCATAGGTGCATGAGTTTATTTCTGGGCTTTCTATCTCGTTCCATTGGTCTATATTTCTGTTTTTTTGCCAGTACCATACTGTCTTGGTGACGGTAGCTTTGTAGTATAATCTGAAGTCAGGAAGGTTGATTCCTCTAGCTCCATTCTTCTTTTTCAAGACTGCTTTGGCTCGTCAGGGTCTTTTGTGTTTCCATATGAAATGTGAAATTTTTGTCCTAGTTCTGTGAAAAATGCCATTGGTAATTTGATACAGATCACATTGAATCTGTAGATTGTATTTGGTAGTAGTCATTTTCACAATATTGATTCTTCCTATCCAGGAACATGGAATATCTCTCCATCTGTTTATGTTGTCTTTGATTTCTTTCATTAGCATCTTATAATTTTCTCTGCACAGTTCTTTTGTCTCCTCGGGTAAGTTTATTCCTAGATATTTAATTCTTTTTTTTGCAGTGGTGAATGGGATTGATTTCTTAATTTCTCTTTCTGAGTTTTCATTCTTATATAGAAATGCAAGTGATTTCTGTGTATTGCTTTTGTTTCCTGAAACTTTACTAAATTCACTGATTAGCTCTAGCAATTTTCTGATACTATCTTTAGGGGTTTCTATGTACAGTATCATGTCATCTGCAAACAGTGAGATCTTTACTTCTTTTCTGATCTGAATTCCTTTTATTTATTTTTCTTCTCTGATTGCTGAAGCTAGGACTTCCAGAACTACATTGGATAATAGTGTTAAAAGTGGAAACCCTTGTTTTGTTCCTGATCTTAGGGGGAATTCTTTCAGTTTTTCACCATTAAGAATAATGTTTGCGGTTGGCTTATCATATATGGCTTTTACTATGTTGAGGTAGGTTCTTTCTATGCCCATTTTTTTGGAGAGTTTTAATCATAAATGGATGCTGAATTTTGTCAAAGTCTTTTTCTGCATCTATTGAGATGATCATATGGTTTTTAATCTTTGAATTTGTTAATATGGTGTATCACATTGACTGACTTGCATATAATGAAGAATCCTTGCATTCCTGGAATAAACCCAACTTGATCATGGTGTATGAGCTTTTTGATGTGTTGCTGAATTCTGTTTGTTAAAATTTTATTGAGGATTTTTGCATCTGTATTCATAAGTGATATTGGCCTGTAATTTTCTTTTTTGTGTTGTCTTTGTCTGGTTTTGGTGTCAGGGTGATGGTGGCCTCATAGAATGAGTTCGGAAGTGTTCCTTCCTTTGCAGTTTTTTGAAAGAGTTGTAGAAAGATAGGCATTAGCTCTTCTCTAAATGTTTGATAGAATTCTCCTGTGAAGCCATCTTGTCTGGGGCTTTTGTTTTGGGGGCAATTTTTGATCACAGCTTCAATTTCAGTGCTTATAATTGGGTTGTTCATAATTTCTATTTCTTTTTGGTTCAGTCTTGGAAGATTGAATTTTTCTAAGAATCTGTCCATTTCTTCCAGGTTATCCATTTTATTGCCATATAGTTATACATAATAGTCTCTTATTTTCCTTTGTATTTCTGCATCATCTGTTGTAACCTCTCCTTTTCCATTTCTAATTTTGTTGATTTAATTCTTCTCTCTTTTTTTCTTGATGAGTCTGGCTAAAGACCTGTCAATTTTGTTTATCTTATCAAAGAACCAGCTTTGAGTTTTATTAATCTTTACTATTGTTTCATTTCTTTTTCATTTATTTATGCTCAGATTTTTATTTCTTTCCTTCTACCAATTTTGAGTTTTTGTTGTTGTTGTTGTTCTTCTTCTTCTTCTTTTTCCAGTTATTTTAGGTGTAAAGTTAGGTTGTCTATTCGATTTTTTTCTTGTTTCTTAAGGTAGGATTGTATTGCTATAAACTTCCCTCTTAGAACTGCTTTTGCTGTATCCCATAGGTTTTGAGTTGTCATGTTTTCATTTTCATTTGTTTCTAGAAATTCTTTGGTTTCCTTTTTAATTTCTTCAGTAACTTGTTGGTTGTTTAGAAACGTGTTGTTTAATCTCCATATGTTTGTGTTTCTTACAGTTTTTTTTTTTTTTTCTTGTCTAGTCTCATAGCATTATGGTCAAATAAGATGCTTGGTACAATTACAATTTTCTTAAATTTATTGGGATTTGATTTGTGACCCAAGATGTGATCTATCCTGGAGAATGTTCCATGTTCACTTGAGATAAAGGTGTAATTCTTCTGCATTTGGATGATATGTCCTGAAGATATCAATGAGATCCATCTCATCTAATGTATCATTTCAGACTTGTGTTTCCTTATTAGTTTTCTGTTTTGATGATCTGTCCATTGGTGTGAGTGGGGTGTTAAAGTCTCCTACTATTATTGTGTTACTATTTTTTTTCCTTTTATGTCTGTTAGTGTCTGTCTTAGGCACTGAGGTGCTCCTATGTTGGATGCATAGATATTTACAATTGTTATCTCTTCCTCTTTGATTGATCCCTTGATCATTATGCAGTGTCCTTCCTTATCTCTTGTAATATTCTTTATTTTAAGATCTATTTTGTCTGATATGAGGATTGCTACTCCACCTTTCTTTTGCTTCCCATTTGCATGGAACATATTTCCCTTCTGGCCTGCAGAGTTTCTGCTGAAAGATCAGCTGTTACGCATATGGGGTTTCCCTTGTATGTTACTTGTTGCTTCTCCCTTGCTGCTTTTAATATTCTTTCTTTGTGTGAGACTGTTAGTTTGATTAGTATGTGTCTTGCAGTGTTTCTCCTTGGGTTTATCCTGTATGGGACTCTTTGGACTTGATTATTTCCTTTTCCATGTTGGGGAAATTTTCATCTACAATCTCTTCAAAAATTTTCTCATACCCTTTTCCTTTTACTCTTCTTCTTCTGCTGCTGCTGCTGCTAAGGTGCTTCAGTCATGTCTGAGTCTGTGCGACCCCAGAGATGGCAGTCCACCAGGCTCTGCCCTCCCTGGGATTCTCCAGGCAAGAACACTGGAGTGGGTTGCCACTTCCTTCTCCAATGCATGAAAAGTGAAAGTGAAGTCGCCCAGTCATGTCTGACTCTATGCGACCCCATAGACAGCAGCCCACCAGGTTCCCCTGTTAATGGGATTCTCCAGGCAAGAGTACTGGAGTGGATTGCCATTGCTCTCCCTGCTTCTTCTTCTGGGACCCCTATAATCTGAATGTTGGTGCATTTGATATTGTTCTAGAGGTCTCTGAGACTATCCTCAGTTCTTTTCATTCTTTTTATTCTGCTCTTCAGAAGTTATTTCCACCATTTTATCTTCCAACTCACTGATTCATTCTTCTGCTTCAGATATTTTGCTATTGATTCCCTCTAGAGTGTTTTTAATTTCAGTAATTGTGCTGTTTGTCTCTGTCTCTTTATTTTTTAATTCTTCTAGGTGTTTGTTAATTGATTCTTACATTTTCTCCATTTTGTTTTCAAAGTTTTTGATCATCTTTCCCATCGTTATTCTCAATTCTTTTTCAGGTATTTTGCCTATTTCCTCTTCGTTTATGTGGACTTATATGTTTCTAATTTGTTCCTTCATTCGTGTAGTATTTCTCTGCTTTTTCATTATCTTTTTTTAACTTACTGTGTTTGAGGTCTCCTTTTCCCAGGCTTCAAAGAAAGTTGAATTCTTTCTTTCTTTTGGTTTCTGCCCTCCTAAGATTGGTCCAATGGTTTGTGTAAGCTTTGTCTAGGGTGAGATTTGTGCTGAATTTTTGTTTGTTTGTTTTTCCTCTGATGGGCAAGGCTGAGTGAGGTGCTAATCTTGTCTGCTGATGATTGGGTTTGTATTTTTGTTTTGTTTGTTTAGATGAGGCATCCTGCACAGGGTGCTAATGGTGGTTGGGTGATGCTAGGTCTTGTCATATATATATATATAGATATAGATATATAAAATACAGTATTATAACTACAGTAGCAAAAAATATTGAACAAAATGGTCAGCCACACAGCATAGTAATTATCAATGTAAAAAATTATTTGGAAAAACTACATTATGCACATTGCTTAGAATGACTCAAAATGCTTATATGCATAGAAAACAGATTTTTAAAATAGCTGCATTAAAGTAAAAGGGGATATAGGCAATTACATTTTCGTTTTCAATTTACAAAGACTTTTCCCTTACAGAGTGGGGCAATTCAAAGGCCGGACAAGGGCTAGTTCTCTTATATTTCCTTGGCAGATCCAGATCAGGGTAGGAAGTTCAATTTGCTTTACAAAGCTAACAAGATCTTTACACCAAAAAACATAGACACTGAAGCAAAGCAAAACAAGTTACCTTCTAAATGAAAGTTTAGAATCAAAATGACTTACAAGAAGCAAAGTTTGCAAACACGTCCTGGAACTACCACGCATTTAAACAAGCAAGATGCTTCCTCCCAACTCCAGCCCTTCCCCCTGGGGAGGGAGCGGGCCCTGGGGTTTGTCTCAGATTTCAAGAGACTGGAGAAGGGGTTGAGGCAGGGGCAGTGGCTGGAGTCGGGCCCACGGGCTGGGGTCTGGCCCTCGCCTCCCCGTCCGCCAAAGCCTCGCAGTACTGCGCCGGCCAGTCCTTGGGGTCCTGGTTGTAGATTTTAGCCACGAACTTAAGCACCTTCATCTTGCTGGTCTCCAGGTTGCTGCGCAGGCCCCACTGGAGCTTATAGTCCACGGGTTCTGTGTGCAGGATGCACCAGTAATCCAGGTATCGCTGCCGCAGGACATCCTCGGTAATGAGTTTCTTGGGGTCCCTGAAGACAAGGTGCTTCTTGGTGGGGTGTACCCCTAGGCGCCGCAGGAAGTCCCAGATCTCGGTCTCCTTGATGCTATTGCCTTTCATGAAGATGAGCCTCAGCAAGATCATGAGGAGCCCAATGGTGGGCATGCCCTGGTCGCCGTGCACCTCCGCATCCTCTTCCACCAACTCCAGCGTGTTGACCAGAATGTAGGTGTTGCTGCGGGGCTCCAGCTCCACCAGCCGGTACCCGAACACTACTCCAGGTGCTTGGCCGCCCGCCACAGCAGCTCTGGGAGCACGTCCTTGTCGTTGCCGACTACATGCCGCAGGATGTCAGTGCGGCGGATAGGGATCTTCCTCTGATACTTGATCAACAAGAACTGCACCAGCTCCGCCACCTTCAGCGCCAGCTGCTTCTGGGAGCGTGGCTCGGGGGCGGGGGAGGCCTGGGCCTGCAGCTGCGCCGCAGTGCCACCCAGCCCGCGAGACGTGCTCGGGGCTTCCTCACTGCTGCCACCCAGCTCCCGCTCGACCTGGGAGCTGGGGCAGCCTCGGCTCTTTGGCTTTTGCGACATGTTGCAGCGGCGCGACCCCAACCACGCAGATTCCCAGTAACCGGCAGCAGTGGCAGGGATTGAAGGTTGGTTAGCGGTTAGTCCGTGTAGCTGTGGGGGGGCCCTGAGGAGACGCGGTTGTGTCACGGAAGCTGTGGGCTTGCGTCACGGAGGCTGCGCGTTGCGTCATCGAGGCCGCGCCGCGTCTAGGGGTCGCTCCCGTCTGGCCAGCGGCCACGGCCAGCAGCGGCGGTAAGAAGCTGGTACTCCTTGCAGCCTTGTGGGTTTTATTATGACTAAGTGTCGTCCTTATTCGGAGAAGGCAATGGCACCCCACTCCAGTACTCTTGCCTGGAAAATCCCATGGACGGAGGAGCCTGGTAGACTGCAATCCATGGGGTCGTGAAGAGTCGAACACGACTGAGTGACTTCACTTTCACTTTTCACTTACATGCATTGGAGAAGGAAATGGCAACCCACTCCATTGTTCTTGCCTGAAGAATCCCAGGGATGGCGGAGCCTGGTGGGCTGCCGTCTATGGGGTTGCACAGAGCTGGATACGACTGAAGCGACTTAGCAGCAGCAGTCGTCCTTATTACCAAACTCTGCAGATGGGGAACAGGAAGCAGAGCTCCTGAGCGAGTGTGCAGCTTTGATCAGGATCACACCCAGGCCAGGGCTGTAGAAACTTGAGAGTCAAGAGCTCTGAAATCAGGGCTGTTCGTAGGTGAAGGAAACTCCCAGGATGAATATGGGAGAAAAATACGGCGAAGGGCGTGGAAAGGAAGTAAGAGCAATTTCTTTCCACACAAAACTGGGCGTAAAGAGAATTAAAAGACCCCAAGGACTACTAGTTGGCCTTCTCCAGCCCCTTCTCACCATTTTCCGCCAATTACTTTCTCTAAAGCCTGAATCTGTTTAGAAACAATGGTAAACACAGCCTCGTCTTGCAAGCAGGGATCTCTCTGTCTCTTCACCTTTCAGCCTTGATACTCTGTGTAATCAACTCTGTCAGCTGGACAGCTATGGTAAAGTCACCCCAGAAATCACGATGAGTAGAGGGTTTTTCCTTGGTCCAGGGAGTATTATCTCTTGGAAGCACGTGCTCATGGAAAGCATGGGCCTTGAGCTCACAACCACAAATTTGGCTGAAATGGCTAAGAGAATGCTAAGAGACAGAGAAGTCAGTCTCAAGAGACTGAAAGGTTGTTGTTGAATCATGCAAAGACACTGGGATTCTTGGCCCCCAGAGGAGAAGAATTCAATCCAGGGCCAGAGACGAGGCTTGATCGCTCAGAGCTTTTGTGTAATAAAGTTTTATTAAAGTATAAAGGAGATAGAGAAGGCTTCTGACATAGGCATCAGAAGGGGGCAGAAGAGTACCCCTGGGTCTTATATTCAAGTGGTTTACTTTGTGTGAGTTCTCACTATATGATACTCCCTAAGGTTACTGGAAGTCTAGGTCTTGGAGTCAGTGCTATCACTCCAAAGGCTCAGGGCTTGATCTCTGGTCAGGAATGAAGATTCCACAAGTGGTTTTTTATGGCACTAAGTGAGATTAAAACAAATATCTGAAAATGAGAAACCAAAGATGAATCCCAGACAAATGTCACTTACAAAATCAGGCAAATAATTAAAATAGTGGAATATATACATATACACCCATGAGCAATCAAAACACTCCAACAAAAATAAAATATGGTAGATTGACCCAGTGAACAAAGGAAATAAAAAATTATATTTACCAGTTAAGAACAAAACTAAAGCACGAACTGGAAAACAAAATTAAAGCAGGGTGTCAAGTGGGAAATAACGCAATGAAAATAAAACTAACAAATATGTTGAGAGGAAAGAAAGAATAGATATGCAAAGTTAAATGGAAGTACATGAAGAAGATTTATATACATTAAAGATTAACTGCAAGGAGAAAAGAACAGTAGGAAAGGCAAACAAAGAAATAAATGTAGAAAAAATATAATAGGTTTTAAAAAATTAAAATTTAAAATTATAAAAAAGAAAAAAGAAAGAAAAAAATGGAAGAAGACATTTAAAAGGAGAAGAAAAAAAAAAAGGAAAACTCCACAGAACTGCAAAAGTCTAATGTAGAGGCAGAGGTTTATATCAAAAATAAAGTGTGACTGAATATACACATTTACATATACACCCATCAGCAGAATCAAAACAGTCCAACAAAAATAAAGTACAATAGAATGACCTGGCAAACAAAGGAACCAAAAATTATATTTACCAGAACAAGACTAACTAAAGCATAAACTAGAGAACAAAACTAAATCAAGGTGCAAAGTGGGGAATAAAGCAATGAAAATAAAACTAACAAATATGTTAAGACGAAAGGAAAGAAATGAAGAAAAGATACGCTAAGTTAAACAGAGGTAGATTAAGAAGATGTACATACATTAAAGATCAACTGCAAGGGGAAAAGAACAGTAGGAAAGGCAAACAAAGGAATAAATGTAGAAAAATAATAACTGGTTTAAAAAATTAAAATTAAAAAAAGAGAAAAGAAAAAAAAGGAAAACTCCACAGAACTGCAAAAGCCCAATGTAGAGTCAGAGGTTTATAACAACTATAAAAAATGTGACTGGGAAAAAGGAAAAAAAAAACTCAAAGCTTAATTGTATTTCATACTGCCAATAAAATTGACAACTGTAACAGAGGAGGAAAATAAAGGAAACAGAAAAAAATTCAAAAGAATCTACAGAACAAATCAAAACATAAGTATAATAAATGTTTTTCTTGAGTCACTGTTGTCAGAGTCCTTTCCCTCACTGGGAGTAACAGTCCACCTCATCTCCCTAGGATGTCCTCCAACACTGTGCTGACCTCTGGACCTGCTGTGGGGGCATCTCAGATTCGAATCTGGTCTTACTCCTATGTGTTCTTGCCTCCAATGTCCATAGCTATCAGAAGTAGTGCTTTTCTTTTGTGAGAGCTCTCAATGACCTTTTATGTATTCCATAGACACAGAGTCTGCCTAGTTGATTATGTGGATTTAATCTGCAGCTTGTATAGCTGTTGGGTCTTCTTCCTTACCCACACTGCCCCTGCACACCTGTGAGGGCCAGGTGTGGAGGTGGTGCAGCTGCTCGGGTTGCAGGGGTTCTGGCAGCACCAGGTACTCAAGGGAGTTGGCAGCTAGAGCAGCAGGAAATGTAGTGCTCTAGAAGAGTATGGAAACCAGTATTGGCCAATATACTCCAGTATTCTTGCCTGGAGAACCCCTTCCCTGACAGAGAAGCCTGTCAGGCCACAGTCAACAGGGTCACAAAGAGTAGGACAGTACGGAAGGGACCCTGAGCACATAGATGCAAGACTGTTTTTGGCTCTGACAGCTCTACCCCAGTGAGAGTTGAGCGTGAAGGTGGCACAACTGCTTGGCTTGTGGAGATCCTGGCAATGCAAAGTGTGCAAGGACACGGATTGCCTCCACTGCAGGTTTTATGGCCCTGTCAGAGCCTTTTTTTTTTTTTTTTTTTTTAGCCTCTTGTAGCTGGCAATCAGAAGGCTTCTTTGGCCTGTCTTTCTCCATAGCTCCACCTGTTTGGCCACTTAGAGGGCTCCCTTGCCTGGGGTCCTTCTCTGTTGTTCCACGCGTCAGGCACATAGATGGGCCACCCTGGCTGGGGTCCTACTCTGTGGATCGTGCATCAGGCACTTAAAGAGGCACCCTGAGTGGGATCCTACTTTTTATCAGTGTGTCAGGCATTTGATGGGCCTGCCTTTCTATTGTTCAGCTGCCAATGCTGAGTGTGGGGAGAGAGAGGCTATGGTGATGGCTCCACTCCCTATGCATGACTCAGCAGTATTGCCTTGCTTCCATGGCTGCCTGGGTTTCCTGCCACCACAATCTCCTCCCTCACATCCCTTCCATCCATCTCTCTGCAGTCATCAGCAGCCCTTGCCCTGGGATTGCTCCACAATCCCTAAATTCCAGCTCCCAGCCGCTGTGCCTTCCAGGGGACTTGTGTCCCTGTCCAGGGTGGGTATGGCTGTGGCAAGGACTGTATGCTTCTCATTCCATTTAGGCTGCCACAGATCAGTTGTTTCACTCTCAGCCTTAAATGTTCCTCTTCTGACTCAGACAAGTGCCCCGAAGTGGAGATTGGATGCCTGCTTCAGTTCGTCCACTGGCCGAGTGCAGGTCCAGTCCTACTAACACTCCTGTTTTTCCCCCTAGTTCCTTCATCCTACTGAGTTTTGCGTGGTTCTGTGTTTTCTTTTCCACTGGTCAGATAATCTTGTCTGCTCTCAGCTGGTGTTCTGCATGTACTTCTGTGTCTGAAGGTGTACTCCTGATATATCCGCGGAGAGAGATGTACTCCATGTCCACCTACTCCTCCGTCGTATTGCTCTCATGTGTGATAGATTTTAATCTGACTTTTACTCCAGTTTTCTAAGGGTAGGTCTTTTTGGAGTACAGGTTTTGATGAGAGAATGGTAGTGAAAGAAAGAAAACAAAAGTGACTGGAGGCTTGGGGAATTGGCAAACGCACCCTAAGAAGAGAGAAAATGAGTATACAAAGTGGACTAACACAGGCATTAGTGCCAAAGACCAACCCTCTTCAATTTAATATTCCATGTAGGTCCAGTCAGAGGTGAATTATGAACCCAAATATTAATCCAGAATAATGGTAGCAATTTCCAAGCATGTCTTCTTGAAAACAAAGATCCACAAGTTGAAGGTTCATCCTTTGTTTTCTTTCCTGTTACCCTTGACTTTAATTAGATAACTGTCATATAATACTTCCAGGGACTGTAGGGATAAAGCACCTCCTGCTATCGGTCCCTTCCTTAGGGATTCATGGTTAACTCATTAGTTAAGAATGAGGCAGTGTGTGTGTCAATTCAAGAGTTCAAGTAAAGAGTTTTACCTTTAAATTTATTTCAGAAAATGTTTTGATATTTGGAATATAATGTATCCCTGGATGGCTTCTTTTATTGCTACCCCTCTGCCTTTATCTCTATTCCCTTTATCTCCACCAATGAAGGAGTCACACTGTGGGATAAGGATTGTTGGGCGGGAGGTCATAATCAAGTGAAACCTTATTACATCTTTAGTCTGAAATTATATTTCTCTAAATATTGCTATAGGGAAAAATTCAATGGGTATAAACAGAAAGTGCTCAAGTATGAGAAAAATAGAAGTATTTGAGTTTTTGAAATGAATTTGAATGAAGTATTTGAGTTTTGAAAAATACTTTGAAAAAATTTGGAGTATTTTGAAGTAGTTGTATTTGAAAAATACAATTAATAAAGAAAAACATCCAAAAGGTACATAATTCTGCTTCTAGGGTCTGAAAAAGATGAGCCATAAAGTGTAATCACTTTATATTAACAATTTCCATCTTCTCACATTCATAATTGCTTTAGCTAATATAAAAGTTAAGATCTTAATATGATTAGACATTTGTTTGGGTGAACTGGAAAATTTTGTATAAAGAAATGATAACACAGGGGTATAGAAAATGTACTACTTTAGAAAAGATAGTGGGAGAAATATATTCCAGTGGTGCTGGGTCTCGTGGTTCTTAATTTGCATATAAATAATTAATATGCATACCCCAATAATGCCAGCTTCCAAGGAATGCATTCAGTATGAATTATGCAGAAACACTTCAGAAATGCCTGTAATAGTCAAGGGAATTACCACCCTCTACAGTATGTAGAAAATAAAAATAATTTATTTGAAAAATGAAATATAAACAGAAGATCTGATTCAAAGCATTCAGGAAAGGAAAGTTTCTTGGTCAACTATCAACTGTCTTGTTTGTTTATTTTTTAAATGTGTGCTTTATCTTCTAGGAATTGTAAAATTGTAACAGACTTCAGGAATACAAAGGTGCATATGAGTTTGAGGGGGGAAAAAAGAAGAAATAATAAGGGATATGGGGAAGAAATAGTACAAACTATTTTTACAGAAGAAATAATAAGGGATACAGAAGAAACTACAGAAGAAATAGTAAGGGATATAGGGAAAACTCTGAATTAGCTCCATAAAAGAGTCACTTGAATTGAAGGAAGAGTTGAAGAAATACATCAAAGGAGGAGAGAATGCATGTATTTTTAAAAGTTCTATATCAAAGAATAGAAATAATGATTCAACATGTGTTTGGAAGATTTGCTGGATAACAGGATTTATGTAGACTACATTTAACAATCATAAAAATATCAGCATATGCCAAGACTAGGGTTACCTTGTGGCTTGGCTAGTATGTGATAAGAACATTCTTCCTGTTTAGGCAAGATCGACTGCCTCTGATCAAATTGGTCTAGAACTGGGAAAGAGACATGAGTGTCCACTGAGGTTCAAATAAGTCATTTTTATAATTTATAATTTTTGTGGCCTCTTTTTCATTTTTTATATTATTAAAATATGACAACACATTTACAGGAGATTTAGAAAACACAGAACAAGTTTACATATAGTTCCACTATATATTACAATACATTTTTTTAAGTAGGTAAATTAAGATTTTTAGTTGGAGTTTTAATATCAAACTCACAAAAGTTAATAAATGAATATGCAGGGAATATATCACCTACTATATCATCAATAGTAGGATATAGTAGACCTGAAAAACACTATGAACCAGTTCAACATAAAAGATTTTTACAGGTTTCACACAGAGGATACAAAATCTATTCAAGTTCCTACAGACTATAAACTAGGAAGCCTTGGAACATATCCAAGGACATAAGACCAGGTGCAAAAATTTAATGGTCTAAAGGTGTTAAAATAATGAAGAGTCTGTTCTCTTATCACTGTGGAATTATGATAGAGATCAGTATCAGAGGATATTTGAAAACAACCCACAAATATTCAAACGCAATGTGACATTTACCAAGAGAGAACTTTGACTTAGCCATGCCATTGAAAGCTTCAATAAAGTTAGAAGACTGAAGCAGCGAAGAGGGTGATTGCAGAAAAGAAAGCATTTAAATGAGAAATCAATATCAAAATGAGAAGTTAACATCAAAGATACTTTAAAACTCCCATGTATTTGGAAATTAAATGTCCATTTTTAAGTGATGGGTGCATCTAAGAAGCCATAACAAGGAAATAGAAAATATTTGTAATAACATAAAAATGAAAAAAGAATTTAGCAGAATATTTGCATGCAGCTGAAGCTCCTCAATGCAATGAAATACAATGTGGAGTCTTGAATAAGGTATGAAAGCAAATAATGGACACTAACATAAAATTTGGTGAAATTTGAATAAAATCTGTACTTAATAACACTGTATTAGATTTAATTTCCTCTTTTCTGTTTTTTACAACATAGTATTGCTTTATGGTCTCAGAATTGGATTAGGAGTTTCAAGTCTCATTCAAAAAAACTTTTAAAGATCACTAAGATAATGAAACTTCTAGACTTTTAGCAGTAATACTAGATGCTAAAATACATGGAACTGTATCAAAGTTTTGAGTGAATATAAATTAGAAATCTAGCATTCTATCCATACTAAGTCAGACAAGTGGAATCAAAATGTCATTAGTTTTTTAGCTAGACAAAAATTCCCAAGTTTTCTAAAATATATATATTATATTGTACATAGTACACACACACATATACAAAAGTTTATACTACATTTGATAAAGGCTTGAGATAGAACATCAAAAACAGAAAAGAAGAAAAGAAGAGATGGAGAAAGTGGAAAACATAAATTAAATGAAATGGGGACACTAAATATGAAATAGAAAAAGTGAAACAAACTAAATAAAAGTGAAGATCATCATATAGTCCAGTTTTTTTTTAAACATGGCTTCCCATTAGAACATATCTGGAGCTCTGGAGAGAAAAAAAAAAAAACAAACCTGGGCATTTGTATTCTTCACAAAATTCCAAGATGATCCTGATATGCATCTGGATTTTAAAAAGTGTTAAGAAAGCTGTGGTACATATACACAATGGAGTATTACTCAGCCATTAAAAAGAATTCATTTGAATCAGTTCTAATGAGGTGGATGAAACTGGAGCCTATTATACAGAGTGAAGTAAGCCAGAAGGAAAAACACCAATACAGTATACTAACGCATATATATGGAATTTAGAAAGATGATAACAATAACCCTGTGTACGAGACAGCAAAAGAGACACTGATGTATGGAACAGTCTTATGGACTCTGTGGGAGAGGGAGAGGGTGGGAAGATTTGGGAGAATGGCATTGAAACATGTAAAATATCATGTATGAAATGAGATGCCAGTCCAGGTTCAATGCACGATACTGGATGCTTGGGGCTAGTGCACTGGGACGACCCAGAGGGATGGTATGGGGAGGGAGGAGGGAGGAGGGTTCAGGATGGGGAGCACATGTATACCTGTGATGGATTCATTTTGATATTTGGCAAAACTAATACAATTATGTAAAGTTTAAAAATAAAATAAAATTTAAAAAAAAATCAAAAAAAAGTGATTACAGGTTTTTCTATTAAGTGGTGGTTTTACTGATATTGTTGCTGTTGTTCAGTAGCTCAGTCATGTCCAACTCTTTGCAACCCCATGGACTGCAGCTCGCCAGGCTTCCCTGTTCTTTACTATCTACTGGAGTTTGCTCCAATTCATGTCCATTGAGGCAGTGAAGCCATCCAACCATCTTATCCACTGTCACCCCCTTCTCCTCTTTTCCTCAATCTTTCCCAGCATCAGGGTCTTTTCATGACTCAACTCTTTGTATCACGTGGTCAAAGTGTTGGAGCTTCAACTTCAGCATAAGTCTTTCCAATGAATATTCAAGGTTGATTTCCTTTAGGATTGACTGGTTTAATCTCCTTGCTTTCCAAGGGACTTTCAAGAGTCTTCTCTAACACCACAATTCGAAATCATCAGTTTTTGGCACTCAGCCTTCTTTATGGTCCAGCTCTCACACCCATACCTGACTACTGGAAAAACCAAAGCTTTGACTATACGTACCTTTGTCAACAAAGTGATGTCTCTGTTTTTTAATATGTCTTTGGTATTATTGTTCTCCAGTTTGTGGGTTGCCCACTCAGCAAGTAAGGAATTTGATTTTATAGTGATGGTGTCCCTCCTACCATCTTGTTGTGGCTTCTTTGTTTTTGGACATGGGGTATCATTGTGTGTGTGTGTGTTCTAGCATCTTCCTGTAGATAGTTTTTCAACAGCTAGTTGTGGTTTTGGTGCTGTCACAGGAGGACATCCAAATAAGTTACTTTACTTGTGGAGTTTCATGGGGCCAATGTCAATGGCATTAATGAACTGTTCATTTGAGGTTTTAAAGAGATGAGACTTCTTGAATTATCTCAGTTTTGTTTTTCTATATTTTTGCACTTCATTGAGTGGGCTTTATTCAAACATAGCCCTCTTCATCTGCAAAAAGATACAAGAACATAGTCCCTAGTTACACAGCAATATACATTCTTGCTGGGCCAAAACTCGTAGGTACAAACAGTTTCAGAGATTTGAGAAAAATTCGTGCACTAGAGCATAGCAGTTAATGTCAGGGTCTCTAGAATCATATTGTTGTTGTTTAGTCATTAGGTTGTATTCAACTCTTTTGTGACCCAGTGGACTGTAGCCAGCCAAGCTCCACTGTCCATGGGACAACCCAAGAAATAATACTAGAGGGGTTTGCCATTTCCTTCTCAAGGGGATCTTCCCAACCCAGGGATTAAATCCGTGTCTCCTGCATTACTTCCCTGGTTGCTTAGATTATGAAGAATCTGCCCTCAATGTAGGAGACCTGGATTAGATCCCTGGGTCAGGAAGATCCCTGGAGAAAGGAATGGCTACCCACTCCAGTATTTTTACCTAGAGAATTCCTTGGACAGAAAAGCCTGGCCGGCCACAGTCCATGGAGTCACAAAGAGTCAGACATGACTGAGTGGCTAACACAATACTCCTGAATTGCAGATGGATTCTTTAGTGTGGAGCCACCAGGGAAGCCCCTAGAACCACATTGTGAGTGTGTACTTAGTGGCTTCAGTCATTATATTGATTTTTATTTTGTACTGTCCGTGAAACCTTTCTAACTCTTGGCTTCTTACTAAAGTAGCACCTATTTCAAAAGTTGCTAGGTATAATACTTTACAAAATGCCCAGTTCTCAATGTGTTAGCTGTTAAAAGCTTCACCACTATTATTCTTGATATTTTATAAGATTTATAATAACCATTATAAAGTCACATTTTGATCTGTAGACATAAGAGCTAGAAAATGTTATTCAGAATGATAAAAAATATCTTAAACATTTTTACATAATGCCTCCAATGTCTTCCCAGGCATGCAGACTTCAAACTCTATAGAAGACCCAGAAAAATGGCAAACTACTTTATTATATTTAGAAGTGAATTGTACTTATTTTAACATGCAGAACTAAATTTTCATATCCTAAAAAATGTCCAACCTGTAGCTTTGTTTGACATAAACATACAATTGGGAAAATATGTATTTGTATTAATGAAATAGATATGAATATAAAGAGATACTTCAGGAAAAACAATTATTCTACTTATAATAGCTGTGAATTTGTTTTGATAGAAGCAAGTATCACAGACATGCAGAATGATGAGGTATTCTCTTCTGTCTATTGTATCAGAGACTGAACTTAGTTGATCCATTACACTTATGCCTGCATAGAACCTGCCAGAAATAGATCAATTTCAACATACAGAGACAAAATCAAATCATGAATGTGTTCTTCTGAGTTTTATCTAGTGACTTAATGGTAATGGATGAGCTGCCAGTAAATGATTCATAACAGTAAGATCAATCCCACTCTGTTCTCATCATGCAAAAAGTTGCAGTAAAGTCAAGGAAAGCTTCAGTACAAAAAAGGATAGAGATATGATACAAGAGACCTGGGTGTGCTGCAACCTATATTTCCCTTCTGGATATCCTCACCATCTTTCTAGGTTATATATTTATCTCCAAATAATTAGCAACTAGGGGACTTACTATCTAATCATCTTAGTTGACTGGTCATGGAATCACCTTGCTGAATCCAAAATTGATCAATATTTATAAATATATCAATACTAAGACCCCCTTTGTTCCCTTCACTAGTGTGGAATTTCCTACTCCATTGTTAGAATCTTCAACAACTCAGAAGTTTTCTTTCGAATCTATTTTTGGAGGAACTTCTAATGCCAACTGGACTGAACTAGCCCAATATGTCTTTTCAAAGTTTGGGAAGCTGATCACCCATGTGCCCTGTTAGAACATGGTGTGGAATTTATATTGACTTTTTTTTTAACTGACCCCAAGGCTTCATTTATATTTCAGTTCTCTGTATATGGCTTCTATTAATAACAGTTTATAACTTATTCCTCATGGAAATCCAACCAATATTAAATGGCAGAGGAAGAAGGATATTTTTACCAGTTAATCCACATTCTTATTTCCCTTTTCTTCCTCATTTCTTCTTCCTTCTTTGCCATTGACAACTGAGGGGGAAAAAAAGGACACCTTCCTCTCCTTGCTCTTTGCTGATTAAACTAAGAAATAAGACCTTTAAAACACTAGATGACAGATATATGAATAGCTTGAGGGATCTACCTGACTCTCTGCTTTTATTCAAGAAACTTAGGTGGTAAAGTCCTACAGAAATCACCTGCACAAAGCAAGCCAAAAACAGATTTTTGTTTTTTAATTAAGCCTCATATAATCAATGAATTCAGTTGGTAATTTTTCTAGCTTTTCTGGCTTCCTTCCCCACTATTCCAAAACACTGATATTCAAAAGCTTTGTTTTAATCTTTTCCTTACCTCCACACTCTGTTTTCTTGATTTTATTCTAAATTCAGAATATGCTTTAAACATAAATTCTATTATTATGTTGGCAAGAAATTAAAATCAGTGCATGATATTCAAACTAAAGTTAGAGAGAATTTTTTTTTCTAGAGAGATGTCACTATTTCAAGAACCTGGATGCCTAACAGCAATTGCAACTATGTATTTATCCCAATTTGTGAATTCATATGTCAGAATTATTTTCCAGCAAATCAGATCCTATAGGAGAAATACTCTGTCAAGGTATTGATTTTAACAGGCAGTGCATTAGTTATCAAAGTCAGGAGTAGGTCTCCCTAGCCCCTTAATCTATTTTTCTTTTACACACACACACTGTATTTCTTCACTGCAATAAACAGAGTTTGATTAATTACGGAAATGTTCCTGTCACTTTATTTACCCAGTATCATCAAGAAATGAGATAAAGCTCAATGATCCAGAATGATGTTAGAAAGTTCTCAAAAGAGGAGCCAGACAAAGAGAAAGCTGACCCTTCTGTACCATGTCTTTCCTAGAAGATGTGGTGAGCTAACAGAACAACTGACCAGGGCCTTTTATGCCTATTTAGAGGACAGCGTTCTCTGTCTTATGGGGATTATGCAAAATGGTACAACTACCAAAGAATTCTGAAAAGAAATTTAATAAGCCTAGAAATTTAAAGAGAAAGCTATCAGAGCACATTAAACATTATCTGAACAATCTTTTCCAAACATGCTTGAATGCCTAATCTAAGACTTTGACTGTTTCTGAAGATATAATAAGCAGGGCAAATACTTAGCCTTCTCTGAGCCATTATTTCCTCATTTGTAAAATCAGGAAAAGAATATATACTTTACTGGGTGCATTCAATGAGACAATACATGTTAAAAGTAGTGAAAGTGTTAGTCACTCAGTGGTGTCCGACTTTGTGACTCCATGGGCTATAGCCCACCAGGATCCTCTGTCCATGGAATTCTCCAGACAAGACTACTGGAGTAGGTAGCTATTGCCTTCTCCACGGGACCTTCCTGACCCAGGGATCAAATCCCGGCCTTCCACATTGCAGGCAAATTCTTCACTGTCTGAGCCACCAGGAAAGCCCCCAATATATGTTATTAAGTACCTGTCTTATAGTAGGGATTCAAATAGGGTAATTTTATAACTCATGTGGCAATACAAACTTTAAGATTTTGTGATCATTTACAATGGAAACATTTTTAAAATATATTAAAAACTTTATTGTCTTACTAAGCCAAATATGCTGGATGAAACAATTTTATTGGTCACTCGAGAGCATCTCTATTGCACATTCTAAGAGGATTACCACTAAGATGAATTCTATGTAGGCTATTTTGCCCAACATCTTGGCTCATAGCTCTGTCCAGAAGTTTTAAGTTGCCAGAAATCTAACCTCCACATTAAGTAACTTTGAATTTCCTTCCTAATAATAATGATACATTTAGAAATTGGTAAGGAAAGACAATTTCCATTCAAAGGCCTGCATAGAAAAATATATTTTATTTGGATAACTCCAGTATGGGGCAAAAAGTGACCTACACTGGGAATAGAGAAACAATTGTGTAGAAATAATTACAGTCCAAAAAACATTCTCAAATCCTGAGTTTTAATAAAAATGTGGATCGACTTGGGAAATAAGCAATGGCCAGGAGCAAGTGATATTGTTCAGCATATGAGGTTAACTGAGAAAAAATAGAGGTCATAGGCAAAGAGTCTGAGTTAATGGCAGATGATTTCAACCCTTCAGAAAGCCTTTCAGACAAGAAATTCATAGCTAGAGGGACAATGTATCAGAGGAAATGTAAAGCTCATCCTAGACTCAAAAGCTAACACCATTCAAAATATGTATTTTGAGGGAAAGCTTGATAAACTGCAAATTGATTAGTTTGGGAAAAAATTGAAAATAGGTGGCTCAGACAGCACCAGAATTAAGATGTCACACCAGATAAAATGAATTAATCCTATAGTCAGGTTTCACATCCCTGGTACGTACCTGTATGTGATCTCACTGCCTAATGCTGAGATGAGAGATCGATGAAGAGGAGCGTGGAGCTCACATTTCAGTAGAAGACAAGAAGTTAAAACATCACAAAGAGTTTTGTGTTTCCCACTTGTTAAGGAAGAAGCCAGCTGAATTCAGAGCAAGGTTAGAGAGGACCAATCATTCTGTTGCTGTGGTGGTTTAGTCTTTGTGTCCAACGCTTTTGTGACTCCATGGGCAGTAGCCCTCCAAGTTCCTCTGTCCGTGGGATTTTTCAGGCACAGATACTAGAGTAGGTTACCGTTTCCCTTCTCCAGGGGATCTTCCTGACCTGGAGGTCGAACCTGCATCTCCTACATAGACAGGCAAGTTTTTTACCACTGACCTAGCAGGGAAGCCCCTATTCTCTGTTGATTGCTGCAATAAGTTAACACTGTCTGGACTACCTATCAATAAAAATGTGTTTAATTATTTTTGGAAGCTGGTAGCAAAATAACGTGGAGAAGGCAATGGCACCCCACTCCAGTGTTCTTGCCTGGAAAATCCCATGGGCAGAGGAGCCTGGTAGGCTGACAGGCTTCAGTCCATGGGGTCATGAGGAGTCAGACGCGACTGAGCGACTTCACTTTCACTTTTCACTTTCATGCATTGGAGAAGGAAATGGCAACCCACTCCAGTGTTCTTGTCTGGAGAATCCCAGGGATAGGGGAGCCTGGTGGGCTGCCGTCTCTGGGGTTGCACAGAGTCGGACACGACTGAAGCGACTTAGCAGCACCAGCAGCAGCAGCAAAATAATGAATGCAATTATAAATAATGGGATATGCCATGCTGATCTACAGCTTTGTATTAAAGATAATTTGTACTGAAGCAAGTTGTATTGTTTTTAATACAAAATTATTGTGATTATTTTTAACCAATTCTTCTAGTTGTTTTTAATACAATTTTAGGTACACATTAGGGGAAAAATGAAATCTTGAATAGAGAAAGCAAGTTCTTGGTGCTTAGAGTATGAGTATTTTTATCTTCTTTTATCTACAACATGTTTTTCAGATAGCATAAATAATTTCAGTTCTCAATGGTAAATTCTCCTATATTATTCAGGGAGAGGCTCAGTCAACCAATAATTATTTCTAGAACATTGTTTATGTACCTATTGCTGAGATAGATAATACTAATAGCAAGAGAGAACTATGAGAAGACTTAGAGAATGAACTTACGGTGGCCAGGGGAAAAGATGGTGCAAAGGGATAGTTAGGGAGTTTGGGATGGACATGTACACACTGCTATATTTAAAATGGATAACCAACAAGGACCTAATGTATAGCACACGGAACTCGGCTCAATGTTATGTGGCAACCTGGATGGGAGGGTGTTTGGGAGAGAATGGATATGTGTATATGTATGGCTGAGTCCCTTCACTGTTCTCCTGAAGCTATCAGAACATTGTCAATTGGTTATACCCCAGTATAAAATAAAAAGTTTAATAAATGAGAGAGAGAACTGTGAGATACCAGCTGCCACCTTTGACTAGCTAATAGTTTAGCTGGGGAGTCAAAAATGGTATTATAAAATTATTGAAGTGTACTAAATGATAGCAAATAAACTCTGATGTGTAACATAAAACCAGAAGGAATTACAAGCAGGGAGTGTTCAGGGGAGATAAGAGTAGACAAGACGAAAGCCTTACTTACATTGATAGTATACTTTCACTTGAGTGTTGTCAGTGGAAGTGTTCTAGGAGAAGTTCGTTGGAAATACCATGTGAAGAAAGGTGATGAGTTAAAAAGCCCACAGCAAAACAGGAATTTTTTACAGTGAAAATTGACCACCGTATTACTCTAACAATAGCGACATTTTGGAAAAGGCAAACCTATGGACACAATCAAAGGCTCAGTGGTTCTGGAGGGCTTGGGTGGAGAAATATATAGGCAGACCAAAGAGGATTTCTAGGGCAGTGATAATGCTCCATGATATTATAATGATGTATATATCATACATTTGTCCAAACCAATAGAATGTACAAAACCAAGAGTGAAGCCTAAAGTAAACTATTGACCTTGGGCAACATGATGTGTTAATGTAGAGTCATCCTTCCTAAAAATGTACCTTCTGTGAGTGATGTTGGTAATGACGGAGGGAGCATGAGGGTGTATGGGAAATCTCTGAATCTCAATTTTGTTTTAATCCCAGAACTGCTCTAAAAATATTAAGGTATTTTTAGAAAGGGAATATATTGAAAAATGGTTCCCATTCTGCTACAAAATCATTAGGGGGGGGAAAGGGAGAGAATGAAAGAAGGAGGGAGGGCAGGAGGGAGAGAGAGAGAAATCTCAGGTGCCCAGCTGGGTTTCAGAAAGTGTTCAGGCCTTTTAGTTTATGATGGGTGAAAGAGGATGAGCAAAAATTACTTGGTAGGATATATAAATCATTCTTATTTTTTTTTCTCAAGAAGCATGCCCAATGTAAATGACTGCCTGTGTATTTGAAGCGGCTCGTGGTTTAAAACTGTCATGTGGATTTGGGGAACGCGTGGTGTTCTGGGAGCGCGCGGCCCGCCATTCGCGCACCTCACGCCTTCGCGGTCGCCTGAGTTCCGTCTACCCTGCAGCCTCTGAAAGAGGAGACCGGAGCCGAAAAAAAAAAAAAAATAAAACTGTCATGTGGCTCTGGGGTGACCTCAGTTGCAATGAGGAAGGGCTGGTAGTCTTCCTGCCTCACATTCTTCCCCACAGAAGAAGGACACAGGGACTTCCTGAAGTCCTGTCAGAGGAAATAAGGAAGATGAATATTGTTCTGCCATTCATGAAAAGAACAGAGGAGAAAAAACAAATACTACAGCTCCCAATGCTTGTGTTATTTTCTTTTCACCTAATTTAAAGATGTTACTTATTAGGAAAACATTTCGGGCCCTCCGACTAAATGGGAAGCTCAAGCCTATAGCATCCTGAAAGAGTTCATTGTTTCAAACAAGTAACTGCATCCTTTCAGGGGCTGTTGTACTTCCCTGGAATGGAATCAAGCAAGTTTGCCGCTTTGAGACTTCCTCTAAGGATGGGGCTGAGAGGTAGGGATGAGTTGGCTAGACTTTTAGCCTCTGGCTTGTTAGAGCCCACAGTCCACACTGTGCTCTTTCCTTGAGGACTCACCAGCCTAAATTCTTTTGCTTTCATGAGTCTGAAGCAGCACATTAGTGACATTGCAATGATTTTTTTCCAAGGGCTTAATGCACTGTTAGTTCCATCTCAGATGCCTTTAACTAAATGCATCTGCAAATAATTGTTTTAGATAACCAATTGTTTTGACAACTATAGGGCAAGGCTTTCAGTAGATAGAACATCATTAAATGTGGGTTTTGTAAAGCTATCAGTTAGGCTTTGAAAGTTCATATAGTATTCAGGTCTTCCACTGATATGCTCTCTTTCTAAGTGGCTTATTATTTCAACAACTGTAGACACAGGGATCAGATCACCTCTTGGTTTACACCCTCATTGCAATGGAATCATCTAGCCCCACCATGGCTAATTTCCAGGGTTTCTCTCTTTGTGTTCACTGTAGGAATTTCTGTTAAAAATTGCATTTCTTTTGGTACTGCAGCAGTCATGAATATATTCATCTCGAGATTCTTGTATAAGTGGCTTTTAAGGAAACACATAAGAATCATCTCTGAGGAAAAGACATCTCACTCTGTGCTTATGGCATTTCCAATGACAGTTGTGCTAACATCACCAACAGAGCAATTCTTCTGTTAGATGAAGAGGATGACTTCTCAGAATGCATTTTGATAGATATGCCTTTACTTGAGCTAATATATATAAGTATAAAGATGGCATCTAGAAGAAGATTATCAGTGTTGTTCTTCCTCCTTGCCCTCCAGGTGGGGCAAGACTTCCACAGTGACATCTGCAGGCCTGTAAAGCGAGTGCTCCTGCCTTGCTAGAGGTGATCGAGGCCAGCCACGCTGTGGAGCACAGTCTTTTCTTCAGCTGAACAAGCATCTCAGCAAATCCAGAGTGAGTCCAGGCTTGGGACAAGACCAGTGTTATCTTCTTTTTGGCAGTTCTTGGTCCACTCTGAGGAGCAGGAGATACTCTTAAGTCACTGTGTCTGTCATTTGTTGGGAAGCAATTATAGTGATAGTAGCAACAGCAACAGTGGTAGTAGTAGAAATAGCAGTCGTGGGGTTGGGACAGGAGCAATGCCATCCTTCCATTTCCATGGAACATTAGATGATACTGCAGGTCTTTCTTCCCAACTCACACTCAGTTCCTAGGGAAACAAAATAGTCTTCTCTGAATGGAGACTTCAGAAAAAAGGAGCTGAGCAGGTATGACTGGGAAACATATGGGCTCTCTTTTTCAGAGCCAGCCTAGTCAGGAAATGAATACAGTCTGGTTCCCTCTCTGCTGTGTGGGAGAAGACTGCCCTTTTTGGGGAGCCTTCGGTTGGTTGTTCAGAGTTCCAAAAGGGAATAAAAATAATTCAGGAACAAAATATCACCACACTTTCTTAGCTGTGACTCTAAAGGCATGTTTTCCAATCAGTTTATCAGTAATATTTAGATATCCATCTGAACCTGTGTGTGTATGCTTACTCACTCCGTCTTGTCCAACTCCTTGCAACACGATGGACTATACCTCACCAGGCTTCTGTGTCCGTGGGGGTGCTCCAGGCAAGAATACTGGAGTGGGTTGCCCTACCCTCCTCCAGGGGATCTTTCCAACCCAGGGATCAAACCCAGGGCCCCCACATTGCAGGCATATCCTTTACCATCTGATCCTGTACTTACCTTTTAATCTATTCTGGCCTAAGACAAGAAACAAGGATATTATTTATGGGCATTGATAAACTTACCAGTGACAGCATCCACAAATAATATTCATAGGCCATTCACTATGTTCTGGATACAAAATATTCATCTTAATGGCTAATCAATCACTCAGACTCTGGGAACACAAAAGCTGGGTTCAAATCTCATATATCACATGTTCGATAATTTGGAAATATTATATAAACTCTTTGATCCTCACTTTTCTCATCTAAATTGTAGGAGTTAAACCAGCTCTCACTTTATAGGATTATCATGAAAATTCAGTGGAATGTGTTATAAGATTAGAAAACAGTTCAGCACATAATACATGCCTAATGATAATTAACTAGCATTCTTTACTACAATCCAGTAAGGTAGGTATTTAATTTGTGTTGATGTTATAGATGCAGGAACTGAGACTAAGAAAAGTTAAATATGTTTCTCAGGAAGTGCTCACAGTTGGCAAATGGAAGACATGGGATTTGAGGCCAGATCTAGCTAACTGCTGTGCTTTGTTTCCAACCTCTGCATTTTGTTCCCAGAGGGGTATTTATTAAGACAGAACTCTACGAATTAAAAGAAATGGGAAGAGAAAAATAAGATCCCTTCCTCTATCTTATTTTTTTCATAAAATTTTCCATGAATGTCCACTGGTTCACATTGTAGAAATCTTTTTTGCATAATCTTTAATAAACATTGTCCTTTCTGGGGAAAAAAAAAACCAAAACTTATCCTTTCTTAGTATCTGTGTATAATCAAATATCCACAAACACGTTTTAAGAATTGCTCATTTTAAGACTGCTGTTAAAGTTATATCTAAACTGATATTCAGATACTTGTAAAAAGTTTCCATTCTTAAAACAAAATAAACTGGAACACTGTTTCCAGTTTAATGGTATGTTCTAAGGCCAAAAATAGTTTTAAATGAAGGGAAATGGCATAGGATTATAGAAAATAGTCTTACCACAGAGGTAATTCTCCTACTACATACCCACTATGTCCAGTCCTAATTCACAATGAATGGATTGGTCTAATTTACTTTCTTTCAAACTACTGAACTATAGAGGCAAGAAAGAGAATTCTTGAAGATTGAAAGAAAGGCAGCAATTTTGTCATCTAGCAGTCAGAAAAAGAATCTAGGTGAGGTCAAAAGAAAACATAGGTCTACCTGAATGTGAAGATGAAGGACCGCAGGGAACCATGTGTAGACAATAAGGTCAACTCAATTTAAAAAGTAGAGCTAATTCACCAGCAGCCCAGCTGTCTGATCTAGTTGCTTGACACATCTCTGAGGAAACCTTAACAAATTGCACATAAATTGCTTTATATACCAGTGGTTTTTTGTTTTTGTTTTGCCAGTTTATATACCTGTACATGTGAGAAACTTCACTTATCCTATGACATTTTTGATGGTTTCCACACAGTCCTCTCCAAGACACAGAAGAACAGGGAGAGTTGCTTAGCTAAGGAAGAGTTTGACAGAAAGCAGCAGCTCTCCTAACTCCTAAAGCCAGTCTTCACTCACATGAAGGCTTGAGCCTCTGACTCTGAAGCTGAAAGTAAGAGGTTGTCACCAAAATTAGACAGGTGGCTTGTCCAAGCTTATTAAATATGTCTGTTTCTGACAGTAATTGTTTCTATTATTTATCCTTACCTGAATGATAAGGACTTCTTAATTAGTGCCTGAGAAAGTAAATGAGGATTTAATTGACAGAAACTGTGTGCATGCTTTTGCTATAATGAAGTCAGTCATGTAATGAAGCATAAGCCAGTTTATTACTCTAGCCAAACACAGACTACTAAATTGCTACAACAGACTACAATAGGCACTCTCTGAATTTCATCCCTCATCATTATAAACAATGTGGCAGGGCATACACTATATGAAATGTCCTTGATGCAGTCTTAATTTCAGCTTGTACATTCTTTTAGTACAGTTTTCTACAAGGATAACACTGAAAAACCTCAATGAATAAGGTGAGGTTGACATTCCTGCTTCTAAAAGGCCTGTGGTTCAAACTTGAGGAAATACAGCAGGTAAGCCAAATCATTCTGCAAAGTTTTGAAAGACTAAGCCATCTTTATGAGGAAAGCAAGCAAGGGAAAATTTAACAAGGCCAAAAAAGAAGCCATAGGAGAAAGAGAAATATTTAAAGAAAAGACTAACTTTGAGGTGTGTGTTTTTTGTTTTTTGTTTTTCTGTTCTATGGGCTTTCCCTCCTCTGACAGAATTCTCTACTCTCAACCCTCTTAACAGAAGGCAGATTATCTCTGGTAGATTCTTGGAAGCTCTGGTTTTATAGCCCTCTGCCCTCTAAGACTTACAATAGACATAACAAACATAAATATTTGTCTTTATCTTCATGATTTACTCCTAAGGCTCAGTGGGTGTCTGCTCTTGGGCACACCAGCATATGTTTCTAGCTCCCTGTTCCATCTACTAATTGTAATAACCTTGAATGTTTATCCTATTCTCTCATCTATCTCATAACACAAAATGCCATTTTAAATTCTATTATTTTCATGAATAGTTTCTCATTGATGGGACAGTATGACTTCTATCCAAATTTATTATTGACTCTTTACCATGAATTCAGTTTACAATTCTGTTGTACCACCACATATACAGGGCATGTATTAGCTGAGCCCATAAAAGGCCTATTAAAATAAAGGCATAGGTTGATTATGTGATAAGTGTTCAAAACCCTGAAGGTAAGTGATCCACAACTTGTCTGCTTTTCAGTGAGCTGATATTTCTCTCATTCTAAGTGTTGCTAATGTGAACCAACCAGCTCATCCTAAAGGAGATCAGTCCTGGGTGTTCATTGGAAGGACTGATGTTGAGGCTGCAACTCCAGTACTTTGGCTACCTGATACGAATAGCTGACTCATTTGAAAAGACCCTGATGCTGGGAAAGGTTTAGGGCAGGAGGAGAAGGGGACGACAGAAGATGAGATGGTTGGATGGCATCACTGACTCAATGGACATGAGTTTGAGTGAACTCTGGGAGTTGGTGATGGACAGGGAGGCCTGGCGTGCTGCGGTTCATGGGGTTGCAAAGAGTTGGACACGACTGAGCAACTGAACTGAACTGAATGTGAAGAACAAAATATTGAATGCAATTGAAACTAAAAATATACAGATGCTTTTCCTAATATGATAGTTTTCAGAATTTTAGTTCCAGAGGGCACTTTAAAAATTGCTTACTGTTGACAGATCAGTCTTCTCTTTTTTTAATATGAAGAATCTTCATTTCAGTTCAGTCACTCATTCACATCAAGCTCTCTGTGACCCCATGGAGTGCAGCACGCCAGGCTTCCCTGTCCATCACCAACTCCCAGAGTTTATTCAAACTCATGTCCATAAGTCACTGATGCCATCCAACCACCTCATCCTCTGTCATCCCCTTCTCCACCTGCTATCAGTCTTTGCAAGCATCAGGGTCTTTTCAAATGAGTCAGTTCTTCGCATCAGGTGCCGAAAGTATTGGAGTTTCAGCTTCAGCATCAGTCCTTCCAATGAATATTCAGGACTGATTTCCTTTAGTATTGACTGGTTGGATCTCCTTGCTGTCCAAGGTACTCTCAAGAGTCTTCTCCAACACCACAGTTCAAAAGCATCAGTTCTGTGGTGCTCAGCTTTATTTGTAGTTCAACTCCCACATCCATACATGACTGCTGGAAAAACCATAGCTTTGACTAGATGGGCCTTTTCAGCAAAGTAATGTCTCTGGTTTTTAATATACTACCTAGGTTGGTCATAGCTTCTCTTCCAAGGAACAAACGTCTTTTAATTTCATGGCTGCAGTCACCATCTGCAGTGATTTTGGTGCCCCAGAAAATATTGTCTGTCACTGTTTCCATTGTTTCCCCATCTATTTCCCATGAAGTGATGGGACCAGATGCCGTGATCTTAGTTTTTTGAAGGTTGAGTTTTAAGTTGTTTTTTTTCACATTCCTCTTTCACTTTCATCAAGAGGCTCTTCAGTTCCTCTTTGCTTTCTAGGGTGGTGTCATCTACATATCTGAGGTTATTGAATTTTCTCCCAGCAATCTAGATTCTAGCTTGAGCTTCATCCAGTCTGGCATTTTGCATGATGTACTCTGCTTATAAGTTAAATAAGCATGGAGACAATATACAGCCTTGACATACTCCTTTCCCAATTTGGAACCAGTCTGTTGTTTCATGTCCAGTTCTAACTGTTACTTCTTGACCTGCATACAGATTTCTCAGGAGGCAGGTCAGGTGGTCTGGTATTCCCATCTCTTTAAGAATTTTCCACAGTTTGTTGTAATCTACACAGTAAAGGCTTTGGTGTAATCAATAAAGCAGTAGTACTCTTGCCTGGAAAATCCCATGGACAGAGGAGCCTGATAGGCTGCAGTCCATGGGGTCACGAAGAGTCAGACACGACTGAGTGACTTCACTTTGACTTTTCACTTTCATGCATTGGAGAAGGAAATGGCAACCCACTCCAGTATTCTTGCCTAGAGAATCCCAGGGATGGGGGAGCTTGGTGGGCTGCCGTCTATGGGGTTGCACAGAGTCGGACACGACTGAAGCGACTTATCAGCAGCAGCAGCAGATGTTTTTCTGGAACTCTCTTATTTTTTCTATGATCGAATAGATATTGGTAATTTGATCTTTGGTTCCTTTGCCTTTTCTAAATCTAGTTTGAACATCTGAAAGTTCACGGTTCATGAACTGTTGAAGCTTGGCTTGCAGAATTTTGAGCATTACTTTGCTAGTGTGTGAGATGAGTAAAGTCATGCAGTAGTTTGAGCATTCTTTGGCATTGCCTTTCTTTGGGATTTGAATGAAAGATGACATTTTCCAGGCCAGTGGCTACTGCTAAGTTTGCCATATTTGCTGGCATATTGAGTGCAGCACTTTCACAGCATCATCTTTTAGGATTTGAAATAGCTCAACTGGAATTCCGTCACCTCCACTAACTTTGTTCATAGTAATGCTTCCTAAGGCCCACTTGGCTTTGCATTCCAGGATGTCTATCTCTTGGTGAATGAATACACCATCATGGGTATCTGATTCATGAAGATCTTTTGTGTATTCTTGCCACCTCTTAATATCATCTGCTTCTGTTAGGACCATTTCTGTCCTTTATTGTGCCCATGTTTGCATGAAATGTTCCCTTGATATCTCTAAGTTTCTTGAAGATATCTCTAGTCTTTCCCATTCTATTGTTTTCCTCTATTTCTTTGCATTGATCACTGAGGGAGGTTTTCTTATCACTAAGAAACTAAAAATATCCAGATGCTTTTCCTAATATGATAGTTTTCAGAATTTTAGATCCAGAGGGCACCCTACAAATTGCTTACTCTTGTTAGTGTAGTCTTCTCATTTTTTAATATGAAGAATCTAAAAATCAGATATTTAGTGACTTGATCAAGATTGCAAATTGTTAGTTAAGGTCCAGAATTAGTACCTCAACCTTCTTAATCTTTATAGCTAATATAGAACTCTGTCTTCCAATAATAATATTTCTCTCATAGTAAAAGTTGTAATATGGGAGAAATATTATATCTGACCCAATATATATCTAGCCCAATATTCAACTTGGGCTTCCCAGGTGGCACTAGTGGTAAAGCACCCACTTGCTGATACAGAAGATGTAACAGACATGGGTTCAATCCCTAGGCCTGGAAGATCCCCTGGGGGAGGGCATGGCAACCCACTCCAGTATTCTTGCCAGGAGAATCCCTCAGATAGAGGAGCCTCTCAGATTACAGGCCATGGGGTCGCAAAGAGTTGGACACGACTAAGTGACTTAACACTCACCCACATATTTCTGACTTAGAGATTTAAAATTATTCTGAGAAATAAAACAAGTTGGTGATAATCACATATTTCAGATGCAAACAACATTTTTGGTTTATATTGCTCTGGTATTTTCCTTATATAAATGTATACATGTTACATGTTTAAAGCTCAGTGTTGTGTCCAGTTGAGTCTTTCTTCTTGATTGTATGATGTGGATTGTCTTGACTATGACACAGTTGAATGCAAGAGAAAGACTCTGGCTTATTTTGATGAACCTAAACTTATATCACAGAAATACTATTTAAGAATATTCTAATAATATTAAACCTTGTGCCTCTTTCTTATATGGAAACCCAAATTAATATGAGCAGGAATGGGAAGCCTTGACCTTCATGTGTTGTTCCTTCTCACATTGGGCTTGAAAAACAACTGACTGACTCTAGGGCCCTGGGACCTCGATTTAAGTCATTACCAAAGAGGGGTGTCTCCAGCTGGTAAGTGTTGGTGATGCTTTCAGTTCCCGTTCTGGCCCTGTTTATAAAAGTTTCACTCTTTCGCTATTCCTGCTTTGCATGTAAAGGTGATGCTAAAACTGAGCTTGGTTTGTAACTACAGACAGCTTTCTGTTGTCAAGGATAATGTGTCAGTGTCTCCTGCAAGGTGTGTAACAGTTACAGGACAAAAATGTAAAGCAGATTTTTGTGAAAGCAAATTATTCTTAGGTCAAAACTGGAAAGTTCCATAATCTTATCTTACTTTGCCATGACATTCCAATAGGATGAATAAAACAATGCAATATTTCATGCCCACTTCTGTCTGATCTTGAAAAGTTGTGGCCCTAAAATGGATCATGGGACAAGTTTTTAAATAATACTATTGATTCATTGTATCTTAAACCAATTGCTTTTAATGGATGGAATCTGCTTTCCATTGGACTATTTAGAATGTTTACAGAAACTAAGAAAAAGTTATTTTAAACAGTAGTGAATTCTTGCTTTCTTGCTCCCATGTCTAGCTGTTACTTTAACATCTTTCCCATGACTTACCAATACCTGATAAGTAAGTAAGCAAGCAAGTAAGTAAGTGTTAGTCGCTCAGTAGTGCCCAACACTTTATGACCCCATGGACTCCAGCCTACCAGGCTCCTCTCTCCATGAGATTTTCCAGGCAAGGATTCTAGAGCGGGTTGCCATTTCCTCCTCCAGGGGATCTTTTCAACCCAGGGATCAAACCTGGGTCTCCTCCACTGCAGGCAGATTCTTTACTGACTGAGCTACAAGGGAAGCCCAATATCTGATAAATATTGTTAAATCCAAATGTAATTAAAAGGGAAGCAAGATTACAAATCTAGGCTACCAAATTAATGCATGTTCATGGGCATTAATCAAATTAAAACTAATGACACTGATAATATTGAGAGAGTCAATTCCTAGGCAGTTAAGAAGTCAGGGGTCCCTGAGAAGGAGAGAGAGGGTCTGGGGTTCTCAAGGTGGAGATAGGGGTCTGGAATTCTCAAGGAGGAGGAAAGGACGAATTTTTTTTTTTTCCCCTCTACATTCCTTAGTGTTAGTCACATAAAACTTTTGTTTTTTCCCTTGAAGCCCAGAACTGATGATTACACATCAAACAACTCAGTTTAAACTCTATACAACAATGTATCCTGCTTGATGACATGTTTCTCCTTCTTGAGAACTTTCTGACTAATCCTGTCATCTTAAAATAATTATTATGGGAGTGGGTCTGGTAAGACCTTTCTGCTGTCAGTTCTAATTTTGTTAATTTAAGATATATGTTGTGAGAGTGTGTCTGGTAAAAGTATATAAGGCCTTGATAAGACTAATGAGTGGGGCACTCTCCATTCGCCTTCTGAGATCTATGTCAGAAGATTTCTCTGTCCCTTTTCATACTTTAATAAAATTTTGCTACACAAATGCTCTTGAGTGATCAAGCCTGGTCACTGGCCCTGAAGCTAAATCTTCTTTGGAGATCATGAATCCGACATCATTCATATGTAAAAATTAAAATCAATTAACAACTCTGTTAGAAATGTGTATTCTATAGATTTGAGTTCAGTTTAGTTCAGTCGCTTAGTCATGTCCAACTCTGTGACCCCATGGACTGCAGCATGTCAGGCTTCCCTGTTCATCACCAACTCCCAGGGCTTGCTCATATTCATGTCCTTCGAGTCGGTGATGCCATCCAACCATCTCATCCTCTGTTGTCTCCTTCTCCTCCTGCCTTCATTCTTTCCCAGCATCAGAATCTTTTCCAGTGAGTCAGTTCTTCGCACCAGGTGCCCAAAGTATTGTAGCTTCAACTTCAGTGTCAGTCCTTCCAATGAATATTCAGGACTGATTTCCTTTAGGAGGGAAGAAGAACTGTGTAACCAAGTAACCAATCAACCAGTTTAGGTCAGTAAAAGAGTATCAATATCTCAGGATCATAGCATATATTTTCATATAGTACTTAGATTAGGAGCTCAGAGGAAACTAAGGGCTTCCCTGATGGCTTAGATGGTAAAGAATCTGCCTGCAATATAAGAGACCTGGATTTGATCCCTGGGCTTGGAAGATCCCCTGGAGGAGGGCATGGCAACCCACTCCAGTATTCTTGCCTGGAGAATCCCCATGGACTGAGAAGCCTGGCAGGCTATAGTCTACAGGGTCAGAAAGAGTCAGACACAACTGAGCGACTAAGCACACAAGGCAGAGAAGTGTGTTCTGTAAAGGTTCTTCTGGGTCCCTCATCCTATGTACTTCTACTCTGACTTTCTCCTGGAAAAATAAACACTTTGCTAACTTTACTCAAACCTACCACTAGGCCAGAGAGGAAAGCTGCCTCTCAGATGAAGAAACTAGTCCCTGAGAAGAGTTTAGAATATAAAGTTCCAATTTCTCCACATCCTTGCCAACAATCATTATCTGTTATTTGACCATAGTTATTCTAGCAAGCATGATTACCAGTAACTTATTTTTTATCTTTTTAAAAAATTCCAAAAATAACCAGAATTTTTAATATTAAAAACATGTTATTAGAAACAAGTGGGTTTTATTGATGTTTTGAGTCAATTGCTTTTTAATAGATTGCTCTCTTTAGATTCAATATGTTTAGATGGCTTTGATGGTATGAAGAAATATGGAGAATTAATTGGGATTCAAAAATCTATGGTGTATATTTTAAAGTCTTCTCAGGGACTAGTTTCTTTATTCAACCATAAAAAAGTATAAAGTCTTGATATGTGCTATAACATGAATGAATTTTTAAAACACTTTGCTAAGTAAAAGAATTCACTTACAAAAAGAACTGCTGCTGCTAAGTTGCTTCAGTCGTGTCCGACTCTGTGCGACCCCAGAGACGGAAGCCCACCAGGATCCCCGTCCCTGGGATTCTCCAGGCAAGAACACTGGAGCGGGTTGCCATTTCCTTCTCCAGTGCATGAAAGTGAAAAGTGAAAGGGAATTCGCTCAGTCATGTCCAACTCTTAGCGACCCCATGGGCTACAGCCTACCAGGCTCCTCCATCCATGGGATTTTCCAGGCAAGAGTACTGGAGTGGGGTGCCATTGCCTTCTCCATCAAAAAGAACGCATATTATATGAATCAATTTACAGTAAGTCCCCTACATACTCACCCTCAAGTTGGGAACTTTTAAAGATATGAACATGCATTCATGTTTGCAATCACATTAAGTTAGTCCACATGTCTGGTGTATATTGTCACATGGGTGCATCTTCTGCAAGAGGTCATGCTTTTCTGTATGGTGCTATATAGATTACAGTCGTACAGTACCTTCATTTTAACCCCAGGCTGCCCAGAAGCAAGTGGAAAAGCAGTAGCAATGTAGCTGGTACTGCTAGGAAGCATCAAGGGATAACAGTAGAAGAAAAATGAAAATAATTGAGAGCATGGAGCAGAGGAAAAGATGGTAGATGTCTCTCATTCTTATAATGTGAATCGTTTAACCCTTAGTATGATCCTAAAGAACAAGGATAAGATTATGGAGCACGTGGACTCAGTTGTGCCAATGATATTGACAATATGGTCAAAGAAGCATGGAAAAGTGATGGAGAGGATGGAAAAACTTCAGCGTGTGGATGCCGCATCAACATCAGTGTTGAGACCCACTCAGTTTAAGGCTGACTCAAGAGAAAATTAAAAGCCTTTATGAAGACTTGAGGAAGAAACACTGCAAGGAATCAGAGGGCACATCTTTTAATACCAGCCATGACTGGATTCATCAGTTCAAAACTACAGTCAACCTTCACAGTGTTAAATGACAAGGCAGAAAGTATAGATACAATAGCTGTCTGGGAATTTCCTGAAACATTTCAATAAATTATTGATGAAGGAGCATATTTACACAAGCAGGTTTTTAATGTGGGGAGACAGGACTGAACTGGAAGAGGATGCCAGACCGAAGTTACATCAATAAGGAGGACAAGTTGATGCCAGGCTATAAAGCAGCAAAGAATAGACTAACTCTGTTGTTTGGCGGCAGTGCTTCTAGCTATATGAACCTGAAACCTCCCAGTGTCAAAGCAGAGCATCTGCACTGAATACTAAGTTGCTCATCCAACCTAGAGATCAGGGAGTTATAGAGGCTTTCAAGAAATATTATTTACATCACACTTTTTGTCAGGCCAGTAAAGATGAGTGATGAATCAGAAACAACCTTGTAAGAATTTTGGAAGGACTATAACACCTGTGCTGTGCTGTGCTAAGTCATTTCAGTCATATCTGATGGTTCGTGACCCTATGGACTATACCCCACCAGGCTCCTCTGTCCATGGGATTCTCCATGCAAGAATACTGGAATGGGTTGCCGTGCCCTCTTCCAGGGGATCTTCCTGGCCCAGGGATCGAACCAGTGTCTTTGCACTATGTGAGGTTGGGCCATCACCATGAAAAAAGCCAGAACTTTTGCCTGCAGTTTGTTCACAATTTTGGGGGATTTGAGAAGGTGGATGAGGAATCCAAAGAGGTCTTCAGCAACTTAGTGACCCTCAGTGAGAAGCTAAAGCTAAACCTGCAAGAGGACAACTGCATTGAACTTCTTGCTGTGTGCCACATGAGAAGCTTACTAGTAAAGACTTGATGGAATTGGAGGCCCAGAGAAAGAACAAAGAGGGACAAGAGGAAGAAATAACTGAAGAACTGAATGAGATTCATAACACAGGAAATGATAAGGGAATTTTCCTTACTTGGTCAGGCGCCCTTAGTTTTTGAGACACAGAGGATGAGATGGTTATACAGCATCACCAACTCAGTGCACATGAATTTGAGCAAACTCCAGGAGATATTGGAGGACAGAGGAGCCTGGCGTGCTGTAGTCCAGGGAGCTGCAAAGAATCGGACACAATTTAGCGACTGAACAACAACAATATAACATGAAGGCTTCAGCAGTCATTCAGAATGCAATCCAGTGCTACCATATCATCTGTGATGGAAAAAAAGAGCTGCTCTCCAGACATCACTGGAGCATTTTCTCAAGAGGTTAGATACAATTGAATCCAGCAGGTAACCAGAATCTGTACCATCAACATCAGACATGAGTGAAATTGCAGCTTGCCCTCTGTCTCCCATTGCTGACAATTCTTCTGCTCTACCATCTCCCACCTCCTCCCTGCCTCCAGTAACTCTTCTTGCCTGTTCACTAGATGCCAGCCCCTGTGTGCCAGCTGTTGCACCGCACTACTATAATTTTCAAGGTACTATACTGTAAGGTTTTAAAAGTTTTCTTTATTTTGTGTGTTTTTTATGTATTATTTGTTTGGTAAGTATTATAAACCTATCACAGTACAGTACTATAAATCTGATTGTGTAAGTTGGGTACTTAAGCTAACTTTGTTGGACTTAACGAATAAATTGGGCTTAAGGAACATGCTCTTGGAATGGAACTCGTTCATATGTAGCAGACTTACTATATATGAAATATCCAGAATAGGACATTCTATAAAGACAGATGATAGATTAGTGGTTGCCTAGGCCTTAGAGGTGGAAAAGGAAATGGCAACCCACTCCAGTGTTCTTGCCTGGAGAATCCCAGGGATGGGGGAGCCTGGTGGGCTGCCGTCTATGGGGTCGCACGGACTGAGACACAACTGAAGCGACTTGCAGCAGCAGCAGGCCTTAGAGGAGAAAAGGAAGTGACTGATGATGGGTATAGGGTTTCTTTTGAGCCCTGAAATTGAACTCTGAATATATGAAAAAACCACTAAACTGCACATTTTTAAGTGGATGAATTCTGTGGTATTTTTCAAATTATATCTCACAGAGCTATTTTTAAAAAAGTATTTGATGTTATTAAAGTAAATGCCTATTTCTTCCACATGTTTTAACTTAATGACAAAACAAACTCAGAGGTCATTAATTACATTACTGAAACCTAAGACTTATTTAATTAACAGTTATATTCTCTTCATATTATCGCTAGTTAATGCCATAACACCTATGATTAAAAATCAAAATAATTTCATAAATCACCTCAACTGTCCCAGAAACTAAGATATTTAGAAGACAGGTTAGAGAAGAAACTGAAAGATCATATGGGTAATTTGGTATAATTCCAGTAACTAGATCTCTTTTATCATAGGGAATTAACATGACTTTTTCAGGGGAGAACTTTACTATGGATTTTTGGTTCCAGGCTAACTTCAGAATCTGATACTATATACATCTGATAAGATTTTAACATCCTCTCCCCCACCACCACGAAGTTCTTAAGAAAGACACCAAGACGGTGAATAGAATTTTTTTTTAAAATATATCTGGCTAATTTGTTTTATCATAACCTTTAGACCATATCCAAGGCTACAAATATGAAACTAATTATGAGTGCTATTTGTGAACAGATAGCCAAGTTTCCATTCAGGAATAAAAGTGATCAACATATCTACAGTTTATTGCCTGCTGCTGTTGCTGCTGAGTCGCTTCTGTTCGACCCCATAGACAGCAGCCCACCAGGCTCCCCCATCCCTGGGATTCTCCAGGCAAAAACACTGGAGTGGGTTGCCATTTCCTTCTCCAATGCATGAAAGTGAAAAGTGAAAGTGAAGTCGCCCAGTTGTGTCCGACTCTTCTCGACCCCATGGACTGCAGCCCATCAGGCTCCTCCGTCCATGGGATTCTCCAGGCAAGAGTACTGGAGTGGGGTGCCATTGCCTTCTCCGACAGTTTATTGCCAATCTACTTTAAATAACTAGAATATTAGACTTCATTAGAATTTCTACAGGAAAATGGTCACCACCATCCTTGCAGAAAATATAGGGCTATAGGTCGGAATAACAAAACAACAATTATATTGCAGATTGTTTTCTGAATATTTCAAGTTCATAAATACCCTTGCTCAGCATGAATCTGAAAGTTAGAAACAGACGAAATATGTTTTTCTATTGGATTGAATAAAATAAATACATGGAATTGTTGAGAATTGGTAAGTTTTACGCTCAAAAAAACTGAAAGATGCAAAAATGAAGCCACAGAATTTGAATATCAATTTCTGCCTGTATGACCTTGGACAAAGTATTTAATCTTTACCAATTCTTCACCTGCAAAACTGGATTACTAGTATTATTTACCTTAAAAGCACCTGATAAAATCCCAAGTAAAACTAGTCAACATTAAAACCTCTATAGCAGTCACTAAAAT
The DNA here is from genome assembly GCF_029378745.1 of Bos indicus. NCBI lineage: Eukaryota > Metazoa > Chordata > Mammalia > Artiodactyla > Bovidae > Bos > Bos indicus. The sequence continues at coordinate 34,920,299 of NC_091770.1, forward strand.
GAGCAAAGCCTCCATTCAAGGTATACTAACAGTATTGAGAACAGTGTTTGCTTTTCTCTTCATACCAACAGCAGAGGTCTGACATACAGCTAGGGTAATACAGATGCTCTTATTAGTGTGAGATTAGCATGAAGAGGCAAGGCTTGCAATATTCATAAAGATATTGGACAAAGGGTAGATGAACCTTCATCAGAGTTTCAAAAAGATGACATGTCAAAGAGTTCCTTTAATCTTTCAAGAGATTTAAATTCTACTCAATCCTTTGAATGCCATTTTGAATGGCAGCTGAGTTATAAGAGGAGAATCTGTGGTTAGAGAGCACAAACCTTGATAAAAGTTAATTTCAAGTCAAGATTAGTATTAAATAGAACAACTCAAAGTAACAAGTGCCTCATACTTGTGTACATTTTTATTAAATAAGTGTCAATATCTTCATTATAGAAGGAAGGCTTTAGAAAAAAAATTTAGTGGTCAACAGTGAAAGGAAAAATATGAAACAAATTAAAAGGAACAAATCATTTCCCTTTTCATAAAATTTTCAAGCATATTTTTGCTGAGCAAGATATCAAGTGATATTTGATAAATATAGAAGCCCTTGAATCATCATTGAAATGAAATGCCAGATTATATCATAGAGTTATATATTTAGAAGAAAATGTAGATATATATTATTTGATATACAGGTAGAATTTTTTTAAATAGGAAAACAAAAGGAAAAATAGTTTATAAAACAAAAATTATACTATGCAGGGCATACCTCATTTTATTGTGCTTCACAGATTCTTTTTTTCAAAATTAAGGTTTGTGGGAAACCTGAATCAAACAATTGTATCAGAGACATCTTTCCCACAGCATTTGTTCATTTTGTATCTCTGTGTCACATTTTGCTGATTCTTGCAATATTTCAAAGGCTTTCATTATTATTGAATATTATACTTGTCATGCTGGCAATCTGTCATTAGTGAACTTTGATGATACTCATGACTTGCTGAAGACTCAGATGATGGCTACATTTTTAAGAAATAAAGTATTTTTAAATTAAATTATGTACATTTTTAAAACATAATGCTATTGCATACTTAATAGGCTATAGTATAGTGTACACATAACTTCTATATGCATTAGGGAAACAAAAATTTGTGTGACTTGCTTTATTGCATTTGTTTGGAACTGAACCCACAGTATTTCCAAGTATGCCTCTATTAACTTATATAATTTAAAAAATACCACATAAAAATTAATACCAGCACCAGTATGCAGAAAGTTATTTCCAACATATATCACAGAAAATGGGCTAGTATTGCAAATGCATTAAACTTTTGTGAATCAATTAAAATTATAAAAATAGAGGAAAAAGTCATAGAAATAAAATACAAATGGTTGATACATAAAACATTTAAACTGATCAATAACAAAGTTTTGAAATTAAATCTCTGTAATTAGCAAAGATATATTTTTAAATAAAACATGTATAATTGAAAACGGTGTAAGAAAATACTCATGGGCTAAATTTTTTAACAGTTTTATAGGACTATAATTCACATTTCATACAATTCACCCATTTTAAAAGCATACAATTTAATAGTTTTTAGTATATTCGGAGATTGGAGAAGGAAATGGCAACCCACTCCAGTGTTCTTTCCTGGAGAATCCCATGGATGGAGAAGCCTGGTGGGCTGCAGTCCATGGGGTCGCACAGAGTTGGACACGACTGAAGCAACTTAGTAGTAGTAGTAGTATATTCGGAGATATGTGTAATCATCTTCATAGTCACTTTTAGAACATTTTCATCATGTCTAGTACCTTTTAGTTATACCCATGTATCTGGTGTTCCCAACCCCAAAACTTACTCACTAATTTACTTGTGGTCTTTATAAATTTCCCTATTCCAGACTTGTGAACGATTGGAATCATGCAGTGTACAGTCTTTTGTAATTGACTTCTTTCACTTAGAATAAAGTTTTCAAAGTTTACCTATCTGATCTGTAGCATGTATTAGTAGTTCATTTCTTTATATGCCAGTTAATATTCCACTGTATGATTTTACTGCATTTTCTTTACACATTCATCTGTTGTTAAATGTTTTTGATGAATTGTCTCCCTTAATTCTGTAAATAATCTGAAGAGATTTAACCATTTCAATAATAGGAAAATTGAGGTAACTTATTACATCATATTGGGTTAGTAAATGGAACTTTCATTGCACACTGTCCGTTTTATAGAGCCTGCATACTTTCTATTCTCCATCACCTAAGCATGTTTTTCATAGATGGACCAGTAATTCTACATTCAGGAAGTATTCAGAAAGTGATAATCAGATACTTATAGAAATATTAATATATACTGATTACTTCTTGCATCATTTATCAAAGTGAAAATTTGAGCATAACTTACTGTGTAATAACTGTAGACTTTTTAAATTATGGTGTATCAGTATCATGGAATATTATGCAGTTATACAAAATAAATGAAGCTTAAAAAAAATAACTAATGGTCTAAAAAACCAAAGAGACCATAGTCTTATTCTTGGCCACACCTTGCAGTATGTGGGATCTTAGTTCCCTGACCAGGGATTGAACCCATGCACCCTGCAGTGGAAGCATGGAGTCTTAACCACTGGACTGTCATGGAAGTCTTGTGACAATAGTCTTAAGTGTAAGGAATGGTAGCGATATACTATCTATAGTTATGTTCAGCAGACATCAGTATTTACATGTTCATCACTTATAAAGTACATGTAATAATAATACCAACTTTCTGGGGATGTTGCAAAGATTCAATGTGTTAATATACACAATGTGTTTAGAGCTGTATATATATATACATTTATGAGTCCCTTGGACTGCAAGGAGATCCAACCAGTCCATTCTGAAGGAGATCAGCCCTGGGATTTCTTTGGAAGCAATGACGCTAAAGCTGAAACTCCAGTACTTTGACCACCTCATGCGAGGAGTTGACTCATTGGAAAAGACTCTGATGCTGGGAGGGATTGAAGGCAGGAGGAGAAGGGGACGACAGAGGATGAGATGGCTGGATGGCATCACTGAGTCGATGGACGTGAGTCTGAGTGAACTCTGGGAGTTGGTGATGGACAGGGAGGCCTGGCGTGCTGCGATTCATGGAGTCTCAAAGAGTCGGACATGACTGAGCGACTGAACTGAACTGAACTGACTGAAATGTTAGACACACACTCACACACACACACATACACACACAGAAATACCAAAGGATAAATAATATATACATATAAGAATTCTGAGTGGAAATTGTGGGTGATCCTGAGTTTTTAAATATTTTTTGTTTTATTCCATCTATTCTGTAAGAATCCCCAAAAGGTTTAAGTATGTGGAAATAAATATCTTAAAACAATGAAGCAAAGAGAAACATTTTGTTCAACTTTTTGTTTCCATAAGATTTAGGGGCAGTTTGAGTCCAAGTAACCACTTAGGTTCATCCTGGAACATGAAGCTGGCAATGTAACAATCATTCCACACTATCTAACCTACATTCCTAAGTGTTTATAGACCTAGACCTGATTTGAAAAGGAGATTACCAAAATGATCCTAGTAAAAAACAGATGCTTAACAGTCTTGAAATGAATGGTAGGGTATGCGGCAGGATATTTTTGCCACTGTCAGATGTTGCTTATCAACCCCCCACCTAGCTAAGCACGCAGTTAGATTAGGAAAGAGCTTACAAAACTACTTTCTTCCCAGGAGACAGTTTGTTGACACATCAGTTGCAGAAGAAAGTTTTCTGAAATCACTCAGACCATCTTCTTTTTAATAGCCCATACTTAATTAACACTCTTCCTCCCTCTGTTTCAAACCAATATAAGACAGCTGTCAAGAGCTGATTTAACTTGCCCTAAGTAATATTTCATTAGAAACTAAAAGCTTTTATATCACTTTTGCATCCTGCAGATACAGGAGGGAAAAAAAACACTGCCTAAGAGCAATTCATTTTCATATGCCTACCTCCCTATCAACTGACACACCTCAAAGGAGGCGCTGTAATCATTCAGACTTAAGGGGACAGGTTCCACTTCTTTTTCTAAGTATACTTTAAAAATTTCATTACTGGAATATAATTGCTCTACAGTGTTGTGCTAGTTTCTGCTGTACAACAAAGTCAATCAGCTATGTGTACACATATATCCTCTCCCACTTGAGTTTCCCTCCCACCCACCCGCCCCCATCTTTCCCCTCTGGGACATCACAGAACACCAAGTTGAGCTCTGTGAGCTATGTACAGCTTCCCACTAGCAATCTATTTTACACATGGTAGTTTATATATGCCAATACCTATGCCATACCACCCTGAATGTGCACAATCTTATCTAAGTATACTTTGATAGTGTGTTCTCTGATTATAAAATGCTGCTGCTAAGTCGCTTCAGTCGTGTCCGACTCTGTGTGACCCCATAGACGGCAGCCCACCAGGCTCTCCCGTCCCTGGGATTCTCTAGGCAAGAATACTGGAGTAGGTTGCAATTTCCTAAAGGTATACAATTCCTTATCTGGAATTTTAAAAAAAGATTAAATGAATCATCATATGTGAAATCAATCAGTTACAGTCCTAACAAGTCCATGATAAGTAATTAGTTGAGTTTGAATAAATGTGAGTTCTCATGATTCTATTAATTTACTCAACAAATACTTTTGTGTGCTTACTTATTATTATTCTAGGATTCATCTCATTTGACCCTGTTGTGTAAAACACACTTGGGGAAATACAGGTTCTGCTCTGTTATTTAATGACCTGACCATTCTTTAAGTTCCTCACTTCCAAGGTGGAGATTTTTAATGCCTACTTCAAAGAGTAGTTGTAAAAATTAAATGATGTAATGCATTAAAGTACTGAGAGCGGTGCACATAATCAGTGATCAACCATCTTGAGAGTGTTGGTGGTGAGTAGTCAGATTTCCCACCCCAGTGCCTTACACAGAGTTGAAGCCGTTCATCATCAATTTACTTCCCTTTTGTTTTTCTCATCAGCTCATAATCAAAGGTACATTACTTACCTGACCAGTCACTGCATGAGTGCAGGACCCACTAGAAAATCTGAACGACAAGATGAGAATTAATCAGCTAAACAAATTTCCACCCACCACTCCTTCACCATAGACAAAACATAACAAACAATAAACCTTCATGTTTCTTACTGAAAGCAATCCATTCCTTAATAATGCAAATATGAAAAATAATGAAATATAAAAAGACAATGATGGAATGTGCCTCAACTGCCAGAAAACCCCAAACAGAAACATATCTAAAGAAATAAAGCAATTATTTTTAAAAATAGCTACTCTTCCCACTAAACAAGAAAGGAATTTTAAAAGCCTATACTTCCAGTAAAGTGCTTTTCTCTCCAAGGGAGCTGTGAGATTTATAATTATATAATCATGATTTTTTTTAAGATACAATCAATTAATTCTAAGTTAATAATGTTCAAACCCATTAATTTTAAAATGATGAATTTTATAGTGTTGTGTCTCATTCATAATAGCTACATATTTGCCAACTATTATTTTATACTCTAACACTGTAGTCATTGATATTTAAAGAGCCATGACTATATCATCAAATAAAGCATATATTTGCTCAATTATCTAGTAAGCTTGAGAGCACAATGACATTCAATCTTAAATCATTAAAGCAAAAAAAAAATAAAGTGATTCTAGCTTTCAAATGTCTTTAAGCTTGGGGTTAGGTATCTTCATGGGAAATAACAGAGCCCCAATTTGTTTATGGAAATATTGCCCCTGAAAAGATCAAGGGTGAATCCCTGAGAAATCACTTGCTCAGCTAGTCTAATAAATTGTTTTCAACCTTTTACTTTTTTGTTCTGATCCACAATGGTTCCGGTTCATAGGACAAAAAGGCACTAACGAGGACTGTCTCTATAGCTTTAACAGAGGAGAGACAGATGACTGAATGGGCAGGAGAGGCATAATAAGCATTAGCCAGAGTCCTGTGTAAGCTGTTATAGTATCAAGAAATCTTAGGAGAGAAAGAGGTGCAGTTTTTCACCGACACAATCTTTGGTTTTGGAAATCTGGTCTGGAAATCTCTGGTTTGCCTTAATAGAGGTGGTCTCACTTGCTCTCCTGACATTTTGGCATTTGGATTTGCTCATACAACAGGAGTATGATTGCCAGTGTGTGAAAAATGCATTCTGAATAATTGCAGGGTGTGAAAGCAGCTTCAGTATTTCGAGACTGCTAACAACCTAAGGTGGAAGTACTCAATTCTTTCATCTAAGAGATCGATATGCAAGATGCTGCCATGTAGTTGTCATCTTTGATAAAATAGTGGCTGAATAATAACATTTTTATTTTATGAATTTGACTTCTATATTAAAACTTCTTCCCAATGTTACAGAAGAATTTGAAGCATGTTGTGAATTCAATCATTCAGGAAGAGTTTGAGTGATTATTAATATCTGATAGATAAATAAGGGAGTTTAGATATAGAAAAGTTACACAACCAAAAGCACAATATATTCTAAAATTCTTCCTAATGTGAATTTAGAATATTCCGTCCTAACTTCTTTTACTTGAGAGCATTAGATTTATTCATAGCATCCAAACTCTAATTCAGATTAGGTGTAAGGGGGTAAACCACTTTCAATACTATCCTTCACTTCTAGTAAGTGGGGAATACTATTTCTACTACTGCCCTAGTCATTCAGATGGTAAAGAATCTGCCAGCAGTGCAGGAGACTCAGGTTCAATCCCTGGGTCGGGAAGATGCCCTGAAGAATGGAACAGCAAACCACTCCAGTATTCTTGCCTGGAAAATTTCATGGACAGAGGAGCCTAGAGGCCTACAGTCCATGGGGTCTCAAAGAGTTGGACACAACTGAGTGACTAACACTTTCACTTCTAGTAATGTCCTTTAATCTACAATAATTATAGAAGGCAGGACAAAAAGAAAAATGCGCTGAAAGGTCCAGTCAGCTTTGGAAGCCATCGACTGTACAAGCAACATCAGTGTGAGTGAAGGCTGGCAGGTTCATAGGCGGAAGCCACACGATAGGGGCAGGCTCAAGGCAAGCAGAGTTCAGGATGGAGTCAGAAGATCTTAGCACCGTTGAGTCATTGAGAACAGTCCAGTACCCTGAAGAGCATCAGGAGAAGATGAAACATGATCCTCAAAGCTAAAATCATTTCTGTTAAGTGGAAAAGACCTACTTTTTTGTGGAATAGAAAAAAATAATCTTTACTCTCCTAGAGTTTTCTAAACAGGCCTAAAGAAGAAGCTTACATCTCTTACCACTTGGGGCTTTGTGGCTTATCCTTGTTCTTAGAAGTTCTGGTGTACTGTTTAGGGAAAGGAGGTCATCTTCCTCTTCACTCTAAGGTTGATATTCTAAAAATGTTTCTCGTCTTCACCCTAAGGTTGATATTTTAGGAATATTTCTCCTCAGTCCATGGGCAGAGCTAGTTCATGGTCAAAATCTTAATTGTTTTACCTAAACAAGCTTGGTAGAATGCCACAAAAGAGCAGACCTTTCTATAGTATAATAAGAGGTTAAATGTCACCAGGCAACTGCTAGGAAATTTCATTCCATACTACTAATTAATCAATCTCCTCCCCTTTTTTGAGCTACCAAAATCAAAAGTAATTACCTCAAACACTCTCTACTGAAAAACAAGGAGCTTCATTATGTTCAATTCAAAAAGGTACTATAACAAAGGAAATAATATATGAAACAGCAAAGATAGGCAATCGTTTATAGTTGTGTCATGGAATTGCAAAGGGGAAAACTGGCATTTTCCCTTCCTACCACTCCGTCTCATAGTCAAGGTCTAGCTTCTGAGCTTTAGGATGGAGTCAAGACAGGTGTTGCTTTATTGACATCTAAAAGCCTGACTCTAGAAACTTCCATAATTTATTTGTTTGGATCAGTGTTTTAATTTTTATGGGATATAAAAAATTTATTTATACGTAAAAATTTATTTTACCTTCAGCTCCCTGGGCCAAATTTTTACTATTCACTCCAAGCATGTATTACTGTTTTTCTTGATGTTACCAAGTAATAGAATTGTGAAGTCAGCTACTGGTTGGATCACAGGCAGTAGGGATTGGCTGCTGTCACCATGTGCAACATTAGCTGATGTCAGGGACCAACCAATGTAGATAACCAAAATGACCAAAAGTAGAATGGCTTAGTATGAGCAAAAAATCCTTTTTGCTGCAACATTTACATTGAGAACCAGACCATTTATTTTCTGGTGGATATATCTCACTAGCTACTTAGAATCAGCAGGTGAGAAGCTGTTTCTGTAGATCTATGTATGGGCTAATTGTTTGCTATGCTATGCTAAGTCACTTCAGTAGTGTCCGACTCTGTGCGACCCCATAGACGGCAGCCCACCAGGCTCCCCCATCCCTGGGATTCTCCAGGCAAGAGACTGGAGTGGGCTGCCATTTCCTTCTCCAATGCATGAAAGTGAAAAGTGAAAGTGAAGTCGCTCAGTCGTGTCCGACTCTTAGCAACCACGTGGATTGCAGCCTAACAGGTTCCTCCGTCCATGGGATTTTCCAAGCAAGAGTACTGGAGTGGGGTGCCATTGCCTTCTCCAGGGCTAATTGTTTAGAGATCATGTAAAGCTGTGATTACCAAATCTGAATGATTATCAGAATTCAAGTTGCTCAATCAGCTGTAGTATGAATTACCAATGTTTCACATGACATGTCCCTTTGATAATTTGATCACCATATAATTAATCTGGATAGATATAAAATGCATAGAAAATATTTATATATATTTCAAATGTTATATGGAGAAGGCAATGGCAACCCACTCCAGTACTCTTGCCTAGAAAATCCCACGGACAGAGGAGCCTGGTGGGCTGCAGTCCATGGGGTCGAGAAGAGTTGGACATGACTGAGCGAATTCCCTTTCACTTTTCACTTTCATGCATTGGAGAAGGAAATGGCAACCCACTCCAATGTTCTTGCCTGGAGAATCCCACAGATGGTGGAGCCTGGTGGGCTGCCGTCTATGGGGTTGCACAGAGTCAGACACGACAGAAGTGACTTAGCATACATATATATCAAACAACCAAGTTAAAAAATAGAAATGGGTAAAGGACCTGAATAAACATTTTTCCAGAGGAATACAAATGGGTGACAGGTGTATGAAAACTTATTGGAATATGCTAAAATTTGATTTCACTTATGCACACACAAAATAGTTACTATGTTAGAAGATATGTTAATTAGATTGACTGTAACTGTAGTAATCATTTCACTCTGTGTATGTATATCAGATTGTCATGTTGTAAGATCCAAAATACACACAACTTTTATTTTAAAAAATTTAGAAAGGGCTCTCACTAGAAGCAATCACTTTACTTTTAGTTCTCTTCTTCCTCATTTCACTATCTTAAGATCATAGTCTCTTGTTCTGAATATTGTATATGTCCTTTGACACAAAACATATAAGTTCCTAGCCCCAACTACTATCAAGCTCTTTTGTTGTGCAAGGTCCTTACTTGACCTTCTTATAATTAAAAATAATCAGTTTATAACTCATATTTCTGACCCATTATTCCTAATTTTGCTTGCCTGGGATTTAGATCCCTACTGTCATAGGCTACCTCTTGATAATTTGCTTGAATTTTTCAATCAGGCTCCTAGCTTTGCTTTTACTTTGAAGGAAATTCAAGATGTACTTACTAGATGAAGGAATGGAAAAAGGAAGTTTATCAAACAACACCTTCCTGTTATCTGTTTCCACCAGGTTTCCATGCACTTATGGCAAAACTCAAACTATGAGTGGGGATTTTAAATAGACTGGGAGAATATGAGCTTAGATTTTGCTATGTTTCAGCTGAACCTTGGAATTTGAAGATAATAAGAGGTCAACAAATTCTTAAGATAGCCTATAGCTTTTACATCTTCCTAATAGCATAATATCTAGCCTATCAATCAGATGATATGAGCAAATGAGTGTTACTTAATTCTCCTTTGTCATAATTTTCTAAAAGGTAATAGAAATTGAGAGTTATTTTTTAAAAATCTTGCTGAAAAGAACTCAAGTATTCTTTAAAGTCTTTGTGCTTAAAAAGGAAGAAAATCTCATTAGGGTTTAGGTAAGAAGCTAAAGAACACTTGAAGAGAAATTAGAACAAAGTATTTTTTCTTCCTCTTTAAACAAAATAATTGTTAAGCATACAGACACACACACACAGATACACAAACTCACTTTTCTTTCATAATAAGATAAACCTGGAGATTCTTCCACATGACCAATCTTCCACTTAATACCCACACTCTAGGCCCATCCTTTTCCAGTGGTTTCCACATACCATAGAACTTTCATACCGCTATAGACCATTAGCCAGAATCCTCATAAGTAGAGCTCTGACACTGGTTAGAACTCTCTGGGTTTATAAAAGTGGTGTGTGGAAGCTTTTGAAATGGTGTGTGCCAGTATGGTATGTGCATGCTCAGTCATTCTGACTGTTTTTGCAACCTATGGACTGCAGCCCGCCAGGCTCGTGTGTCCACGGGATTTTCCAGGCAAGAATACTGAAATGGGTTGCCATTTCCTCTTCCAGGGGATCTTCCCAACCTAGGGATCGAATCTGCATCTCCTTTGTCTCCTGCATTGAAGTTGGGTATATCTGTATTTATATCCTAGAACCCAGAGCCATCAGATGGATCCAGTTTAACTGTTATTATTTTCTATCATCATCACCTGCTTCCTCACCCATGTTCCTATTTGCTCCCTCAATGTACTTTTTGCTTTTTATTAAGCTTCTGCTCCTTGTACATGGACTATTTTTGGCTTTCCTTCATCCAACTCTTTTCTTTCTTGACTGCACATTAAGTGAAAACAAAATAAATGCAAATAGTAAGTTATCATGTTACCTCATTTAACAAAATAGTAGAAGGCAACAAAAGATATCCACTGGCACAGAGATGATTTTATAAATTTTTCTCAAACATGAAGTTCTGGGAATTGTATCTGGATTAAAGTCCAGAAGCATTGTCTACACCTTAGATAAAAGCTACTTATTCCTTTAAATAAATGAGTTTTGGGGATGTTGTACAGGAACATGCTTTTACTTTTGAAATCAAATATTTCCTTCTCCAAAACACCTTCTTCTTAACGTCTTAGTTTCATTTTCAAAGAAGAACATCCTTCTCCCAGCTGCCCAGGACTAAAATTATAGACTCAGATTTGACTGCTACTCCCTTGCCCTTTAATATGTTGTCAAGTCTACTCAGGTCTACCTATATACTTTTCTGTATTTCCTTATCCCTGTTTGTACTACCCTTTTTCAGATCCCCAAGATCCACAGAATAATTAAAAATCTAACTGATGTGTAGTGATCTTGTTCTTCCAGTCTTGCCTTTCCAGTCTTATTTAGGGAGCAAATTTCTTTCATCTGAGCTTTGGCTTTTGCTTCTGCCTGAATACCCACCTTTGTCTTTTCCATTTGTCTAGCCCTCATTCATCCCTTGGATGTATACAAATGCCTCTATGCTGGAAAGCCTTCTTTAATTTCCACAAATGAAATGACAGTCATCACTCCCTCCTCTGAATTCCTACATACTTAACTCAGTTCTCTATCATTCTCTGTTTCTCATTCTCTATCCCCTCTTCACCTATTATCTGTTTGTTTGTTTGTTTGTTTGTTTTTCTAGTAGATTGTAACATCCTTGAAGGCAGAAACAATGATCAATTTGACTTCAAGTTTTTCATCATCTTCTGGAACATAGATATTCAGTACATTTAGGTAAAAAGTACATAACATTTTAGTGCTAACACTTTAATGGATAAAATGATTACTGATTCTAAGTAAAGATAAATCCACATGGGCAGGGAATTAATAACATTCAGATAATGGAATTTTACCCTAGTTTATGTTATTTCCCCTTACCTAGTCACCTTTGTCACAAATGCCCTGGTTTTACTCTTAATGGGTCAGAAAGATGTAAAATCCCTCTTTTGAAAAGGGATGTTAAAAGGGGTTGGGAGTGGCATGAGATTCAAATAGGGTAAAATGACTAGCAAAAAGGCTTATTTCTTGTTTCAAATGTCTAGTCAATATGATAGCCTCATTAATGCGTTAACCTGAAACTTCTTTTTCAAGTGCAAAGTTATTCACTGTAGACCTTTAAAATCATCATTCGAGTAGTCTGTTCACACACCTGGTTCATACCTGATACAACTTTCTTACTCCCTCAGAAATGACCCACCAACCTAGTAGTGAATTAATAAACCAACAGTTTCTTATAACAGATTTCTGCATTCATTTGCAAATTCACTGAAAACTGAAAAATCAATTACAGAAAAAGTATTTAAACCAAAATTGAGAGGAAAGGGAAGAATATAAGACAGTACACTTTTGATTAAATATAACATAAAAGCAGGAGAGATTTTTAAAAAATAAACTCTCCTCACTTGGCAAGAGCTGTTCCTCTGGTAGCATTGCATTCTCAACCAGAGAACTGCCAGTGGCTATTTGAAGAAGAAAAACAGGAAAAGGAGTTTTTAACAAGAAAAAAATAATATTTGTCAAAGACAGTTTATTAAAGAATATCATTTCCAGATAACTCCCTGGTACAGAGTAATAAAAATGAATTTAAAAATTAAATAGAAGCCTTGCAGACAAACATAGGACTTTTCTATGAAGCCAGACTATCCAGAACCAGAGTTCACCTTCAGTCAAGGATATGAGCTAGAGGAAAATAAAAACCATTGAGAGAACGTCAAAGCCCAGGGGTAAACACTGAAAGTTTAACTGGAAGTTTGTTTACTGTATTAATGAATCAGTAATAATCTCTGAGTCTTGCTTATATGCATACACCTCTGTGTTGGCAATCTGCACCAGAACTTTCAAGTGAGAGAAAACAATAAACTTTGAAAACATTTTTACTTTCTTGGAACCCAAACAGTAACAAAGAGACAAGAATGACAAAAAGAGACTATAAAGTCTAGCAGGAACCCCAATGCTGTTTTGCAAAAAGCATAATGGTTTTCTTGCAAAAGAGAGAAACAAGAAAGTGCATAGTAATAGGTTAACATCTGCTGCAAGAACTGAGAGAACGTAAGGTCAAATAAACCTAACCCATGTAGATGGACAAGACTGTGCCCCAAGCCTCCTGTTCATATGTTGAAGCCCTAAACCCCACCATGACTGTATTTGGAGATAAGTTCTGTGATGAAGTGATAAAGAGTAAATGAGTGGGCCCTTGTGCAATAGGATTGGTGGCCTTATAAAAAGATATTCTCCCTCTCTCTCTCTCTCCTGATTCCCCCTCACTCTCTCCCTCCCTCCCTTCCTCTTTCTCCCCCACTATGTGAGGATACCAGGAGAAGGTGGCCATCTACAAGTCAGAAAGAGAGCTCTCACTAAATTGGCTGGCACCCTGATCTTGGACACCCTACCTCCAGAACAATGAGAAATCCATTTCCATTGTTTATTCCATAGAGTCAACTGTACTTTGCTATGGCATTCTGACCTGACCAATGCATCTGGATAAGTTGTTAACTAGCTTCTAGCCTTAAGAAGGGAGAAATGAGAGATTCTTCTATCCATTTTTCAATAGATAAACCTTTGTAAAACCTATATACTAGTCACCCTGCTAGGTGCTAGGGTTTCAATGATAGACCAAAAATCTAGGTACTCTATCTTTGGAAGTCCAGAGCCTATTTGGAGAAAAAGATATTATTTTAAAAATCACAAAAAGATGTACTTACCAATGATGATATATCCTTTGAAGAAAACCTGAGAGGAGCTATGGGCAGGGGAAGCAACGGGTCCTAATCCAGTCTGAGTGGCCAGAGAAGGGTTCTCTAAAGAAGTGACATTTGAGCCAAGGGGAAAACAATATGAGTTGATGTGGATGAAGAAACAAGGAAAGACAAGGGTTGGCTGGAGCAAAGTGAGGCCTGGCTAAGCTGAGGAAATGGCCCATACTAAGGATCCTCGAGGGGGCAAGCGATATACTTGAGGCAATTCTGTCATTACTCATCTTCTTGGATTTTATAACGGGGTATTGTGAATCAATACTTACAAGCCTTAAAAATAGCTTTACAAATAGCTGAGAAAAGAAAAAGACAGGAAAGGCAAAGGAGAAAAGGAGAGATATATCCAGGAGAGATATATCCATTTGAATGCAGAGTTCCAAAGAATAGCAAGGAGAGATAAGAAAGCTTTCCTCAGTGACCAGTGCAAAGAAATAGAGGTAAACAATAGAATGGAAAAGTCTAGAGATCTCTTCAACATAATTGGAGATATCAAGGGAACATTTCATGCAAAGATGGGCACAATAAAGGACAGAATTGGTATGGTCCTAATGGAAGCAGAAGATATTAAGAAGAGGTGGCAAGAATACACAGAAGAACTATACAAAAATCTTGATGACCCAGATAAACACGATGGTGTGATCATTCACCTAGAGCCAGACATTGTGGAATGCAAAGTCAAGTGGGCCTTAGGAAGCATTACTATGAACAAAGTTACTGGAGGTGATGGAACTCCAGTTGAGCTATTTCAAATCCTAAAAGATGATGCTGTGAAAGTGCTGCACTCAATATGCCAGCAAATTTGGAAAACTCAGCAGTGGCCACAGGACTGGAAAAGATCAGCTTTCATTCAAATCCCAAAGAAAGGCAATGGCAAAGAATGCTCAAACTAATGCACATTTGTACTCATCTCACATGCTAGCAAAGTAATGCTCAAATTTATCTAAGCCAGGCTTCAACAGTACGTGAACCATGAACTTCCAGATATTCAAGCTGGATTTAGAAAAGGCAGAGGAACCATACATCAGATTGCCAACATCCACTGGATCATCAAAAAGCAAGAGAGTTCCACAAAAACATCTACTTCTGCTTTATTAACTATGCCAAAGCCTTTGACTGTGTGGATCACAGCAAACTGTGGAAAATTCTGAAAGAGATAGGAATACCAGACCACCTTAACTGCGTTCTGAGAAATCTATATGCAAGTCAAGAAGCAACAGTTAGAACTGAACATGGAACAATAAACTGGTTCCAAAACGGGAAAGGAGTACATCAAGGCTATATATTGTCATCCTGTTTATTTAACTTCTATGCAGAGTACATCATGAGAGATTCTGAGCTTGATGAAGCACAAGCTGGAATCAAGATTACTGGGAGAAAAATCAATAACCTCAGATACGCGGCTGACACAACTCTTATGGCAGAAAGCAAAGAAGAACTAAAGAGTCTCTTGATGAAAGTGAAAGAGGAGAGTGAAAAGGCTGGCTTAAATCTCAACATTCAGCAAATTAGAATCACGGCATCTAGCCCCATCACTTCATGGCAAATAGATGGGGAAACAATGGAAACAGTGATACACTTTATTATTTGGGGGTCCAAAATCACTGCAGATGCTGACTGCTGACATGAAATTAAAAGACACTTGCTCCTTGGAAGAAAAGCTATGACCAAACTAGACAGTGTATTAAAAAGCAGAGATATTACTTTGCCAACAAAGGTCCATTTAGTCAAAGCTATGGTTTTTCCAGTAGTCATGTATGGATGTGAGAGCTGGACTATAAAGAAAGCTGAGCACTGAAGAATTGATACTTGTGAACTGTGATGTTGGAGAAGACTTTTGAGAGTCCCTTGGACTGCAAGGAGATTCAACCAGTCCATCCTAAAGCAAATCAGTCCTGAATATTCATTGAAAGGACTGATGCTTGAAGCTGAAACTCTAATACTTTAGGCATCTGATGTGAAGAGCTGACTCATTTGAAAAGACTCTGATGCTGGGAAAGATTGAAGGCAGAAGGAGAAGGGGACAACAGAGGATGAGATGGTTGGATGGCATCATTGACTCAATGGACATGAGTTTGAGTAAACTCCAAGAGTTGCGATGGACAGGGAAGCCTGGCGTGCTGCCATCCACTCAGTAGCAAAGAGTTGCACATGACTGAGTGACTGAACTGAACTGAAATGTGAATCAAAGCATGTGAAATAGCTTCTGATAAAGTAAAAGTACTTCCTGTTTCAGGAAAAACAAAGTTCCTTCTCTTCATGGGGAGGGAAATAAAAATGATCTTAAATTCATCAGTGATATCCTGTGGACTGAAGGACAGTGTGACCTATGAGACAGTCAGTAGCAACCAAAAAGGAGCCAAGAAGAGACAAAAGCAAAACGGATCCATCAAGTTTCATTGCTCTATCTGAGCTTCTTAACCAAAGTTGCCTGTGTTGTTGCCATGGAAACAGATCTTAGAAGGAGAAATCAATGAGTAAAAAATAAGAGTGAGAACAATAATAATAAACTTGACTTGCCCCGTTGTCTGACCTGTCTAGAACATGACTCAGTATTGCTGACGGAAGTGAGAGAAGAAATGAAGGGTCCTACCCAGAGAGGAATCTGCTTGGCCCGATGCTAGTAGGCCAGGCTACACAATTCAGTGTAACTACCAGGTTAATAAATGAATCCTTGGAGCATTTTCCTCTCAGGGGCCAGTTGGCTGTGATTACCTGGAGTGGGGTGAAATCATGCAATGGTTTCTGTGGTGGATGAGGGAGATTTCACAAGGAAGAGGTGTCTGAGAAAACAAAGATTCAAATCTAGTACAGTTTTACACAGACAGATATGTCATCTTAGAGATCTTTCTATTCTGCCAAATAAAGATGAGAAATGTAGCTCCAAACCATCATTCATTTATCTTGAGGTTTTATTTGTCTATTCAAGTGCAGATATATCAGTTAGGGATAACACTGAAATTTGGATCAGTCCTTTAAACCTTATGTGAGATAGTTTCTTAGGTACTTTGCTAAGATTTTGATGGGAGTAGGATAATTTACAAGGCACATGGCTAATGTGGTTTTCAGGCATAAAGTAAAAGTAGGCTGAGGAGGTACAGATTGCCTTCATGCACTCAGTAATTTTGAGTACAGACAGGCCTGATTCTATCCCCCAGTATCCTCAGCTTCATCTTCTCCCAATCCTGACCGTCCTGATGTATTCTTTAAAATCATTTGCAAATAAGTTTCTGTAGTGGATACTTTGTTCATAGACCTACTTTAGAACATTAATTTACTTTTTTTTCGAGATCAGAACTATAGTTCCTTTTTTTTTTAAAGTCAAAACAGTCCTTATTGGAGTCTCTAGTGCCTCTGAATCTGAAGCATCCAAAGAAACAAGTGGTCTGGGGACACATGAAGTTTCCACCATTTTATTTGTAGTTTATTTATTAAGAGCAAAAAACAGCAAGTAAAATAGGGCCCTGTCTGAAAATGGACACCCAAGAATGCCAAGAGACTGAGAGCATGCTCAATAATGCAGAGTAGCAGCCGTGCTCAGCAAATCCATTCCATGGCCCACTTGTTTCTGTCTGCAGTTAACAGATTGAAAAAAATGAATGTTGTCTCAACCCAGTGACCAAAAGATATTCACAAAGGCCCCTGGATTAGCATCAGTGTATTTAGTACTTGAAAAAAAGACCACTAAGCTAAAGAAAATCAGCAAATGGAATGACATGGCAAACATGGATAGAAAGTGAGAATTTAATATATTTTAGGCCTGATTTCTTATTAACACTAAAATAATTCACTTCTTGTGAAAAGCCCTTGGCAGCCTACTAATAAGGATTAAGGAGAATCACCTGATCATTTCTATTAGATCAGCCCAGATGCCACTGCATTTGATACAGCTCTGATTCCCCTTGCCCTCCCTTCTCTCAGGCAGGAAAAAAATGTGTAAATTAAAATCAAGCAGGCAACTAAGATTTTCTTGCCATATGGGTTGCTGAGCTTCTCCTATTATCCACTTAGAATATTATGAGGTTCATCCGTTAAAAGTGATATTTCATTAAGGCCTAGCTGATTCTTATCATGCTAGCTCTATCTGTGCCCTTTAGAAAAATCACTCTGAGCCTCTGACCTTCAGGTTTTTACCTGAAAAATCTAGATAATGTCTAGATGTCCGTGAGCTCTCTAATTATGTAAAGGAAACATATTTCAATCATAATAAAATACTGTGGTAAGTGGCAGGTAACATTTACAGAGTTATTAGTGGATGTACTGCAAAAACCTTGTGAGAGGGTCATCTTGTTGTTCAGAGGTTCAGTTGTGTCCAACTCTTTGCTACCCCAAGGACTGCAGCACACCAGACTTCCCTGCTGCTGCTGCTGCTGCTAAGTCGCTTCAGTCGTGTCCGACTCTGTGTGACCCCAGAGACGGCAGCCCACCAGGCTCCCCCATCCCTGGGATTCTCCAGGCAAGAACACTGAAGTGGGTTGCCATTTCCTTCTCCAATGCATGAAAGTGAAAAGTGAAAGTGAAGTCGCTCAGTCATGTCCAACTCTTAGCGACCCCATGGACTGCAGCCCACCAAGCTCCTCTGTCCATGGGATTTTCCAGGCAAGAGTACTGGAAAATCCAGACTTCCTGTCCTTCCCTATCTCCTAGAGTTTACTCAAACTCATGTCCATTGAGTCAGTGATGCCATACAACCATCTCATCCTCTGCCACCCTCTGCTCCTTTTGCCTTGTCATCCTTATTTGACAGATGAGGACAGTGAGGGTCAGAGATATCAAGTTACTTATCCACAGTTGCACAGCTGGTCAGAAGAAGAATCAGGACACAATTTACTTTTATCTATTTCCACAGTCTACATTCCTAAAGAATAGGGAGCTGCTGAATGGAATTAGAGCTACACTATAAAGCCTAAATTTGGATTTAGGCATGCAGAGATGGTTAAAGGAACAGTTTCTAGTATTTCATCAACTTAATATGATTTAAAGTCAATTGGCTTTGGAAATAAGAATTCAATTCTGCATTCATGTTTCAGTTTTACAGTAATGCTTTCCAGGAAAGGTAAAAGACAAAAGAAAGAAAAATGTATTTCTTCTGCTTTCACAAACCAACAACTAAGGTGGGAGATAGGAAACTAATGTACCAGGCATTAGATGAAGCATGGAAGTTTCTACAAAAGATAATATTCAGACAGCTAATTTCTAGAGTTTAAACTTTAGATTAAACATCATCCACTCACTTGCATTTGGGTCATGGAAAAGGAGGAGATGGTAGATAGTGTTAAGAGTTTAGTTTGTGGTTACTCAAGCTTTTTCTATGTGTTGTTATGATTCTTACTATCAGAATTTACTCTGGGCCAAACTTCTAATTTTTTTAAAAAATATTTACCAGCATAGTGTCTCAAATGTTTTATTTATATTGGCTTAGTTTTGTTGTTGTTGTTGTTTAAACAGCAGTAAGCATTTACCTGTACTAACCCTAAAGAAGACAGTATTGGAAATTAATTTCTAAGAATCACATATTGAATCACTCTATGAATACCATTAACATTTGTGGTAATCTTTTTTTTTCCTTCTCTTTGACTTCTCTGATTCTGAAAATGCAAAGGGCAGGGGGGTGGAAAGAGCGAGGTATCAAGTGTGGACACATCCTTTATTTCTTCTCCAGAAAAGGATTTCTAGGAGACAAAAGGATTTACCCAATAGAAATAGAATTATAGTTCATATGCCACCTTTTCCCTTCAAAGAGCGGAATAGGGCTTGATGGCTAGTGAGCAACAATAAAACAATGAAATTCCCTTTATATTTCCTTTTAAAATAAATTAATTTGGACAACAAAAGGAGATTTCATAGTAACCAATTTAAGAGAAGACACATAAATCTTATTCTATAACTGTGAATGTTCCAGTTCTGACTAAGACAAAATAAACATGTGCCACCCTGTCCTTCCCAGTGAATGCAACTATCTGTGGACTCTAAAATGCAAACAAGGAAGGAACTTTGAGGAAGGAATTGAGAATACAAAGTACGGATAATCTGGCAGTGAATCTGTATTTCTCTTTTCCTCCTATATTTCTCAGCCTATGTCCAAAGGCAGTACACATCTCAGAACTATGCAGGGTGAAGACAGAAGGACCTCCAGGAAGCTAATCCCTTCTCCCTCTGGTCTATGGAGATGGAAAATCTATAAAGAGTAAAGGAAATCCTCTGTTATTTTTTTCCTTTTCTCTTCATCTCTTATTATGGGACATACATAGCAGTGTAGGGACACTAAATCTCTGGTGTTCTAGCCTAAGGATCAAGAAGGAAGAAGAAACCTTGGACCTGGAATATGTTCTAAAAGGAGCAAAGGAGAGGAGGGATCATGTAAAATTGTGTATGTACTCACGCGCTCACTTGTGGGCCCATGTATGCGTGGATCTGACCTTAAACAAGTATACTGAAGCCTTTGAGAAAAACCTACAGTGGAGATTACAATCTAGGTCTAAGAGTGGCCCCCAGGCTGCAGACATTTGGGGAAAGACACAAATAGCACTGTAAGGGCTTTGAAAACAACTAACATTAAAACCAAAGTCCACAAAATGAAGTTTGAAACTTATGGTGAAAATCTATTAATAACTGGGATAACTACTTACTGTAAAAATAAAAATTATATTTTCCACAGGCTTTAAACAAGATCTGCATCTTATAGCATAATATTGAAAATATTTAGTATACAATCAAAAAGTAATCAAGGTACAAAGAACTAGTGAAGTCTGACAAACTCTCAAGAGAAAAGACAATTGATAGAAGCCAGCCCCAAATCTGCCATGATGTTAGACTTAAGAGATGAAGACTTTAAAATATCTCTCCTAATCTTTCTATGAAAACTAAGGGCAAACACTTCTGAAACAATTGGAAAGATAGAAAGTCTCTAGAGAGATAAGAGATATATTTTTTAAATAATCATTTTAGAACTGGAAGCTACATAAGTGAAAAACAATAAATAAAATAAAAATATTCACTGGATGAGTTCAAGGATAAAACTTATGAGTCAGTAATCTTGAGGACAGATCAATAAAAATAATCTTATCAACAGAGGGAAAAAGTTGAAAAACAAAAGATGAATAGCACCTCCAGTACCTGTCGGAGAATATAACAAAGTTCACAATTTGGTGTCCTATAGGTGCCAGAAAGGCAGGAAAAAAGAGTGTGGTGTAAAAAAAAATATTGAAGAAATAACAGTGGAAATCATCCTGAATTGGGAAAAGGTATAAATTTAGAAATTTGAGAATCTCAGCAAAATCTAACCAGAAACTACTCATAGAACTACAGACCCAGATATACTGTAATCAAACTGAAAACCAAAGCTAAATAAAACCTTGGAAACAGGCAAAAAATGACATAGTGTATACATATAGGTGAGGGCTTCCAGGTGGTGCTAGTGATAAAGAACCCGGCTGCCAGTACAGGAGGTATAAGAGACCTGGGTTCGATCCCTGGGTTTGGAAGATCCCCTAGAGGAGGGCATGGCAACCTACTCCAGTATTCTCGCCTAGAGAATCCCATGGACAGAGGAGCCTGGCGGGCTATAGTCCATGGGGTCACAAAGAGCAGGACAGGACTGAAGCTACTTAGCACGCATGCACACATATATAGGAGAACAAGTATTTGAATTATTACTGATTTATCAGAGGCAACTATAGAGACCAGAAGGTAATGGAACATTTATAAAGAGCTACAATAAAAGAATGAGCAACATAAAATAATATATTTAGTTTAAACATTCTTTAGAATTGAAGACAAAATGAAAGCATCCTTATCTTCAGATGAAGGAAAACTAAGAAAAGTTTTTCACCAGCATATCTAATAAGAAAGAAATGCCAAAGCAAGTTCTTCCTAAAAAGGAAATGATACCAAAAGAAAACTGTTATAAAGTAGGATATGCAGGAAAAACAACAGAAATGTTAAATATCTGGGTGGATATAATAGACTATCCACCTCTGTCTTAAATTCTTCAAAACAGACACATCAACAGAAAACGAAAACTGTGTCATTGTGTGTCAGAATGTGTGTGAATTACATATGTGTAATTCATTACAACTAGAGCTTAAAAGAGTAAAGAGACTTACCTGGTTTCGAGTTACCTACACAGTGGAGTGGGTTGCCATTTCCTGCTGCAGGGGATCTTCCCAACCCAGGAATCAAACCCAGGCCTCCCGCATTGCAGGCAGACTCTTTACCATTTACATTTCATTCCACTAGTGGTGGTAGATTATTAATTCAAATTAAATTCTGAAATGTTTAATACGTATAGTAATCTATAGAGCTGTTGCCCTTAAAATAACACAAAGATAATGCCCCCCAAAATCCCTACAAATCAACACTGCACCAAACAATGTTACTTTTATGGCATAGTACTGTAATTTAAAAGTAAATAAGCACACACACATGCAAAGACCTTTGTGCTCCACAGGAATTTTAGGCTGAGGAAAAGTTCTATATCTTGAATATAATGGTAGTTATATGGGTAATTATTCAAAACTCATTGAACTGTACTCTCAAATGGATGCATTTTATTATATACTAATTATACTTCAATAAATTGATTTTACAAATAAAAGCAAAAGAGTACATACCAAGAAGAAGATAGTGTGGCTCTAAACAGCACTTATTAATTTCAGCCACATGAAAAATAATACCTAAAATTACCATTTATGAATAATTAGTTACTCAAATTTGGGGCATAATTTCAGCTATAACTATGTTATAGATTTTAGAAAATAAACACATAATAAATTGTTTTATACATTTAGTAGAAGCTCCAAAAGTATACTTTATCTTTCTTGAATATGATTTCTTCCAGTTAGGAATGTTAGGTACATTCGGAAGTGTTTGAGTGTCTTTGCTGTTCAGTCACTCAGTTGTGTCCGACTTTGAGACCTTATGGACTGCAGCATGCCAGGCTTCCCTGCCCTTCACTATCTCCCTGAGTTTGCTCAAATTCAGGTCCACTCCATCCATCCATCTCATTCTTTGTCATCCCCTTCTCTTTCTGCCTTCAATCTTTCCTGGAATCAAGGTCTTTTCCAATGAATTGGCTCTTTGCATCAGGCGGCCAAAGTGTTGGAGTTTCAGCTTCAGCATCAATCCTTCCAATGAATATTCAGTCCTTCCAACTGAATATTGATTTCCTTTAAGATTGACTGGTTTGATCTCCTTGCTGCCCAAGGGACTCTCAAGAGTCTTCTCTAGCACCACAGTTTGAAAATATCAATTCTTCAGAGCTCAGCTTTCTTTATGGTCCACCTCTCATATCCATATATGACTACTGGAAAACCCATAGCTTTGACAATACCAACTTTTGTTGGCAAAATGATATCTGTTTTTTAATATGCTAAGTTGGTCATTGGAGAAGGAAATGGCAACCCACTCCAGTATTCTTGCCTGGAGAATCCCATGGACACAGGAGCCTGACAGGCTACAGTCCATGGGGTCGCAAACAGTCAGACACGACTAAGCGACTTTCACTCACTTACTCGAAGTTGGTCATAGCTTTTCTTCCAAGGAGCAAGTGTCTTTCAATTTCATGGCTGGATTCACCATCCACAGTGATTTTAGAGCCCAAGAAAAGTCTGTCACTGTTTCCATTGTTTCCCCATCTATTTGCCATGAAATGATAGGACCAGATGCTGTGGTCTTCATTTTTTGAATGAGTTTTAAACCAGCTTTTTCACTCTCCTCTTTCACCATCAAGAGGTTCTTTAGTTCCTCTTCTCTTTCTGGCATAATGGTGGTGTCATCTACATATCTGAGGTTATTGATATTTCTCCAGGTAATCTAGATTCCAGCTTGAGCTATATCCAGCCTGGCATCTCCCATGATTTACTCTGCATATGAGTAGAATAAGCAGGGTGACAACACGTTGCCTTGATGTACTCCTTTCCCAATTTGGAACCAGTCTGTTCTTTCATGTCTTGTTCTAACTGTTGCTTCTTGACCTGCATACAGGTTTCTCAGGAGGTCGGTAAGGCAGCCTGGTATTCCTATCCCTTGAAGAATTTTCCACAGTTTGTTGTGTGATCCACATAGTCAAAGGCTTTAGCATATAGTCAATGAAGCAGAAGTAGATGTTTTTCTGGAATTCCCTTGATTTATCTATGATCAACCAACGGATATTGGCAATTTAATCTCTGGTTCCTCTGTCTTTCCTAAATCCAGTTTGTATATCTAAAAATCCTCTATTCATGTACTGCTGAAGCCTAGCTTGAAGGATTTTGAGCATTACTTTGCTAGCATGTGAAATGAGTGCAGTTTATAATAGTTTGAACATCCTTTAGTATTGTCCCTCTTTGGGATTGGAATGAAAACTGACCTTTTCCAGTCCTGTGGCCACTGCTGAGTTTTCCAAATTTGAGGGTGTGTTGAGTGCAGCACTTTCACAGCATCATTTTTTAGGATTTGAAATAGCTCAACTGGAATTCCATCACCTCCACTAGCTTTGATGTCTGGCTCTAGGTGAGTGATCACATTATTGTGACGTTTGAGTGTCTATGAGCTGCAAAACACAATATTTTGAGTGATCTGCAAAGTATTAAAATTGGTGGGTTTTTTTTCTCTTTTTTTGTTGTTTTGTTGTTGTTTTAATTTATTTTAATTGGAGGCTAATTACTTTACAATATTATAGTGGGTTTTGCCATACATTGACATGTAAACCCATGGCTGATTCTTGTCAATGTATGGTAAAATTGGGGCTCAAAAAGCCTACAGTTTCAAATGTATTCTTTTTAATGGCTGAGTAATACTCCATTGTGTATATGTACTTCCAATACATGAAAGTGAAAAGTAAAAGTAAAGTCACTCAGTCGTGCCCGACTCTTAGTGACCCCATGGACTGCAGCCTACCTGGCTCCTCCATCCATGGGATTTTCCAGACAAGAGTACTGGAGTGGGTTGCCATTGCCTTCTCCAAATGGAGTATTACTCAGCCATTAAAAAGAATACATTTGAATCAGCTCTAATGAGGTGGATGAAACTGGAGCCTATTATACAGAGTGAAGTAAGCCAGAAAGAAAAACACCAATACAGTGTACTAACACATATATATGGAATTTAGAAAGATGGTAATGATAACCCTGTATGTGAGACAGCAAAGGAGACACAGATGTATAGAACAGTCTTTTGGACTCTTGGGAGTCCAAGAGACTCCCAAGAGTCTGTGGGAGAGGGTGAGGGTGGGATGATTTGGGAGAATGGCATTGAAACTTGTATAATATCATATATGAAACAAATTGCCAGTCCAGGTTCAATGCAGGATACAGGATGCTTGGGGCTGGTGCACTGGGATGACCCAGAAGGATGGTACGGGGAGGGAGGTGGGTGGGGGGTTCAGGATGGGGAACACGTGTACACCTGTGGTGGATTCATGTTGATGTATGGCAAAACCAATACAATATTTTAAAGTAATTAGCCTCCAATTAAAATAAATAAATTTAAATTAAAAAAAATTTAAAAAAAGCCTACAGTTAACTTGAGATTCATGCCATATGCACATTGGACATAAAAATAACAAATATTAAATAACAAATGAACTGAGTGGTATAAGCAGTAAGTATATAATAGTGTTATTTAGGAAGGGAAAAATCAACAGTCAATAATGAGTTTAGAATGGCTGAACAAGAAAGGCTCCACTGAGATATGTGTATACAGGTCCAATGCCAATGAGTACATCAGGT
Organism: Bos indicus; assembly: GCF_029378745.1. Lineage (NCBI taxonomy): Eukaryota > Metazoa > Chordata > Mammalia > Artiodactyla > Bovidae > Bos > Bos indicus. The sequence continues at coordinate 34,945,780 of NC_091770.1, forward strand.
GTTTTCAGGCTCTGGGAACAACTCTGACTGAGTGAACATACACAATTTCCAAAAATGAAAAAAGGAGAAAGGTATCTCACTTTGAGTTTATCAAAGGGAATCAAAATAATGACATTCAATCCAGCCAAAGCATATCCATGTGCTTAGAAATTGAAACATATATGCCATTAACTAAAGGTGATAACAATAAATAATAAAATAAATTTTTTTATTGGATTTTATTCTGTTACTTACTGTAGTACCTCAGGGACTAAAAAGAAAGATTTTTTCTTTTTTTATTTCCTGGAAAAACAAAAAAACAAAAAACTTCTTTTCTAATGCTACAATGCATAATGCAAGGGATGGAGATTATTTCAGCTTTATTTTACTCTCATGCACTACAAAACAATTTCACGATATTAGAAAATGAATAATTTATTTAATGTAAATGTACACACCTCTTCTTAGAGTGATGCTGACACTTTCACTTATTTTAAGGGAAAGGTTTATAAAATAAATCTTAATGGATATCTATAGACCATAGACTTTTTTATTGCTTTTTTTTATACTGACAAAATCTCTTCACCCATCAGCTTACTTTAAAAAATAACATATTGTAATATAATATTCCTTGTAAAAATTGTAATAAGAATAAAGGGTAAATTCTGTTAAGAATTTCTGAGGCAGGACATCATTCCCTCCACAAAATAGACTCCTTCTTTACCACTTAGTTTCTAAACATATTGAGAAATAAAGCAGAGTAACTTTTTGAGGCCAAAATACTACTTCTTTTACTTTAATGCTAAGTTAAATGCCATAGCTTAGTTCTAAGAATGAAACTGACTCCTAACACCAAATTCCCAAATTAGGTAGACATCCATCCAGCATCTGTCATGGTCAGAGGGTAGAGAAACTGCCTCTGAGAAAAACAACTTGTACTTCTAATAGTAGCTTACTTCAGTGAATTCTAAGAGACATCACTAGCTATTTAAGAAATGCAAATCAAAGCTACAAGGAGGTATCACCTCACAACAGTCAGAATGGTCATCACCAAAAAATCAATAAGCAATAAATGCTGGAGAGGATGTGGAGAAAAGGGAACCCTTCTGAACTGTTGGTGGGAATGTAAATTGATACAGCCACTCTGGAGGACAGTATGGGGATTCTGTAAAAAACTAGAAATAAAACTAACATTGTTGTTTAGTTGCTAAGTTGTGTCTGACTCTTACAACCCCATGGACTGCAGCACTCCAGGCTCCTCAGTCTTTCACCATATCCCTGGAGTTTGCTAAAATTCATGCATGCTTGGTTCGCTCAGTTGTGTCCAACTCTTTGTGACCCTTTGTACTTTAAGCCGGCCAGGCTCCTGTGTCCATGGGATTTTTCAGGCAAGAATATTGAAGTGACTTGCCATTTCCTCCTTCCCAACCCAGGGATTGAACTCATGTCTCCTGCATTGCAGGCAGATTTCTTCACCCACTGAGCCATCAGGGAAGCCCAAAACTACCATATGACCCACTAATCCCATTACTGGGGATATATTCTGAGAAGACTGTAATTGAAAAGGACACACGTACCCCAATGTTCATAGAAATACTATTTACAATAGCTAGGACATGGAAGCAACCTAGATGTCCATCAACAGATGAATGGATAAAGAAGATGCGGTGCATATATACAATGGACTATTATTCAGCCACAAAAAGGAATGAATTTGAGTCAATTCTAGTGACGTGGATGAATCTAGAGCCTGTTATACAGAGTGAAATGTCAGAAAGAGAAAAACAATATTGTACATTAATATGGAATCCAGGAAAATGGCACTGATGAACCTATTTGCAGGGAAGGAATGGAGACACAGTTAGAGAATGGATACAGTGGGGGAAGGAAAGAGTGGGACAGATGGAGAAAGTAGCATTGGCATATATACACTATCATGTATAAAAGAGATAGCTGGTGAGAAGTTGTTGTATAACACAGGGAGCCCAGCTTGGCGCTCTGTGATGACCTAGAGGTGTGGGATGAGGGGAGGGGAGGGAGGCTCAAGAGGGAGGTGATATGTGTATAATTATGACTGATTTGCATTGTTGTATGGCAGAAACCAACACAACACTGTAAAGCAATTTTCCTCCCATTGAAAAGTAAATTTAAAAAAAAAATTCTAAGAGGAAGAAGTAGTAGATCTAAGCTGAGCAAATAAACAGATCAACATATTTTTCCTTCCCAATTTTATCAATCAGGTATGTTATTCCACTGCCCGTGGATTGAAGTCAACCAAGGGACAGTCAGATTCTGAGTTTCTTTCAAAGCAGGAAACATGAAGAGGGAGGATTAAGTCTTTCATATAAAATCTCCTCTCTTTTTTTCTTCAAAACCCTTAAACTTTTTCAGAAAGCCTGTAGTCAGACAGGAGTCTGGCTGCCCTTTTAGGGAGAGGGGACCAGTAGTTTATGAGAGAAATCTTGCCCCCACCCTCATTAGATTGCCCCTCCATTGTTAACTACTACTGGAATCCTCCTAGGACCACCGGTAGTCATCTCAGATACTGATAAAATTGATGGGAGAAATACATTATCTAAATCAGCTCCAAGGCCACTTTGTACCCAAGAATAAAAAATTATTTCCTATTTAGTTTGCGATCCCAAATTACAACCAACCACTGTATCCACATAGCATTCCAGACATTCTTAAAGAACATTAAGCATATTCAAATAATTAAAATATCCACAATATAGGGACATCTCAATGTGAATTAAAAAAAATTCTCCCATTATCAAATTCCAAGAGATAATGGTTAAATCCTCTTGCAAGTTAAAATCCCCAAATATTAATATCCCTTAATGTCTGAACTCAAGTTATTTTGCTTATTTGAGTGTAAAATCCAAACCTCCAAATTTTTAAGTTAAAGTCAAAACCCCAAATTTTTTCAGCAAAATCTTGACCACGTGGAATTGGGGTTTTTAAAAAGCAGTCTTAGAAGAGGAGCATTGTTCCTTTTGGGTCATAACTGCAGAGTCAATTCTCTGATATATTTCATTTTAAATATCCCAGTGAGTGAATGAGCTAAATGACTATAAAAAAGCACTGACTCCACAATCGCGGTATTGAGAAAGGAAGCCACACCCAGGCCCTAGAGCCGTTTGTCCGGCAAAATAATGATCCCAGAATCCAGTACTTAAGTGTTGAAAAGGCCACAGTGAAGAGAAGTGTAGGCCTTGACACAATGCCTCGCTGAAATGCCAGTCATTGGTCGATGCCAAAATGTCTAGAATCCCAGTCTGGGGAATATAAAATGATTGGAGAAACCAGACGACCCCTCCATCGGAAGTGGACCGCTTCCGCCGCCGGGGCTCCGCGGCGCCAGCAACCGCCCATCTGCCGGAGCTCTACGAGAGTTATCGTGCCTCTCCGTGACCTTCTACTTTGACCATGACGCTGTGGCTTAGAAGAACTTTGCCAGCATTTTCTTCACTAGCCCTTTGAGGAGCGAGAACATGCTGAAAAACCGTTGAAGAGATGGCCGAATCTTCCTTCAGGTTAGCAAGGATCTGGAGCACTGAGACTGGGGCGGAGTCTGCATTAGAAACTAGTGTGAATCAGTCACTACTGGAACTGCACGAACGGGCCACAAACCAAAACGACACCCAAACTGTGACTTCTTTGAGATCTGCGACCTGGAGGAGCAGGGAGATGAAAGCCAGCAGAGAATCGAATGGCCTCGTAACTAACCTGCGTGAAACGAATGTGCCCCCTCCCTGCCCTGCCCCACCCCCAGTCTCCTCTAGTCCCCCTCCCCCCACCTCCCCGCCCAGCTCCTGCCCCCGCCTTGGAAACTGCCTTGGATAAGTGTCCCTGACAAGTGCACCCTTAAATCCTAGAGTGGCTTCCCTACAGTGATGGGGTTACCCTCTGTGGTCACCAGGGCAGTGTGTGTTTTTCAGGTTTATATTCTCCCTTTAAGTTGTAAGAACATCTACCTATGTTCTGTCATTTGTACCATTTCTTCAAGTGAAATAATTTAATACTCCTTCCCAACGAATTGAGAAAAAAAAATCTCCCAAAATGTAATTTATTTTGCCTCTGTGTATATAGCATATTTGGGGGAAGCAGAAGAAGGGAGCCCATCTTTCCCCAAAAAAATATGCAGTATGTATTTCTTAAATTTCTTAATGTCGTCTTAAAGCCACATGATTTTTTGAATTCTGGTACTTGAGTGTGAACTAAATCTGATGACATACTATTTTTTAATTTATTACCATTCTTTTTCTCTATTCTTTTCTTTCCTTTTCAGTTATTGTCACTACCCCTTGTGATTGATACTTAAACCTAAGCTTTTTCGTCATATCTTCACATTTGGTTTAACTGTCATCACTCTAAGCAATTATAGAAATTACAGAAGCTTGTTCTTAGGAAAGTGGTTATCAAAGTACAGTCCCCAGATGAGAAGCATCTGTATCCCTGGGAATTTGCTAGAAATGCAAATTATTGGCCTAACAGAAGCATCTGAATCAGAAACTTTGAAGGGAAAGCTTGACAATCTGTATGTTAACAAGTCCTCCAGATAATTCTAGTGCCGTGCTGAAGTTTTAGAATCATTGCCCTCTTCTAGGTGGGGTTGGCATACTTTTCCATAAAAAGTCAAGGGGTCATATAATCTCACCATACTTAACTCTAGCAATGTGGAGGGAAAGATATCTTGGACTAATGGGTATGGTTTGTCCCAATAAAACTTTATTCATAAAATTAGCTGGCAGTCCAATTTGGCCTGTTGGCTATAGTGTGATACCTCTGCCCTAGAGGATTAGAGAAAAGCAAGACTTCTACCTTATGTCCCTCAGCACACTATTTTTCTTCTACTTTTCAACCCCTATGCTTGTGAAACATGTTCTCTCAGGGCACTGGCATACCACCTACGATAACTGAATCATCTTGAAATATGTACACTAGTTCTTTGAGAATTAGTCATTCTCATATATACACACATATACATATATATGTATATAAACTGCATTAAAGAAAATTAATTCCTCCAATAGCATCTCCTTATCTCTGAATAGATGATAAAATCTGAAGCAGTCATCTAGCAATGCTTTTCTGCCTGGCACTAGGACTTTAACTTCTGAGAACTGTAAATCATGGAACTATAGAAACTTGTCTTACTTAATATTTCAATGCAGCAAATATTTTATACCCACCAATACCAAGCAAGCATATCAAGATTCTGTTCTTCCTGTGGTATAATCTTTGCCACAGATAGTTCAATTACAAAAAGCCCAGTCTGTGAATTAAACTGTGATCACATGCACCTGTTAAAGGCCCACGGAGGCCACTTGGGCATAGCGAAGTTTTGCCCAGTCAACTTTGTGATTCCCATGTACCTGTGGTAAAGATACACATACGAGCCATGTACCTCTGCTGGGACTCTTGCTTTTGTCAGGACGTTTTGTGTCCTTGCTTAAGACCACCACAACCTTAAAAAATTAAGCCAGCCATAGCCTAGTCTGCAATGTGAGGCCAAGCCATAGCAGCTAAAAACTGATTATAAACCTCTAAAAGCTCTGAAGATCAGAATACACGGTGGAAAATGAAAGTCCATGGCTAAAGAGATGGTCATCATCCCATCAAAATCTTCTCTAATGTACTCTTTGCATCAGAAATCTACTCCTTATTTAATTCTCAATCCTATAGCCAGTGAACCAAATGTTACTTTTTAGGAGACTTAGCAGCAGCAGCAGCAGCAGCTTCCTTCTTCCTTTCTCAAGTTCTGAACACATTGGACATTAATAAAGAGGGTAGCTATCAACTTTATTCCCTAGTGGCTCAGGGGTAAAGAACTTGCCTGCCAATGCAGGAGACCCAGGTTCAATCCCTGGGTCAGGAAGATCCCTGGAGAAGGAAGTGGCAACCTGCTCCAGTATTCTTGCCTGGGAAGTTCTATGGACAGAAGAGCCTGGTGGGCTACAGTCCATTGGGTCCCAAAAGAGTCAGACATGACTTAGTGACTAAAACAAACAACATCAACCTTATTGCTTATAAATGCTTAGTTAGAAAAATTAGCTTAGGTATAGAAGTCTAGAGGGCTAACATAGAACTCCAGAAGGGGCTTAAGTTAAACAGTCTTGATACCTGAGAAGACTGGAAGACCTTGATACCTGGGAAGGGCTTCCTTTTCCCACAACATTTTCCCACTGAGATAGAGTCTCCCCTGGTGGAGCAACAGGTTAGGTGTTACCTTCAGTCAGTTCTTCTAAAACAGAAAGTCATTGCTGAACTAAGCATAATCTGTTAATTCCTCCCAAATTTAACCAATAATTAAATTATGTCATGCCAATGATTAAAAGAATAGAGAATAAAGATTGTAACAGGTGAACTCTGTCTACACTGGGAAATATATATACATATATATGTGTATATATATATACACATATATAGATATATATGATGTGTTTATATATATACACATACATTTATATAATAATGGAAATTACTCATTTTAACAGAAGTTAGAAAAGGGATATGTATGTCAGACACTGTTCATTGTCAACCCACAATTATTCCCATCCTCTAATTCCTTTCTGTGAAATGAACCCTGATGTTACAGGTAGGATGAGGAGATGCCTTGATCTCAAAAAGGAAAGCTTTTACATAGGCTTGAAGTAAGTAAGTAAGAAAGTAAGTGTTAGTTGCTCAGTCGTGCCCCACTCTTTGCGACCCCATGGACTGCAGCCCACCAGGCTTCTCTGTCCACGAGATTTTCCAGGCAAGAATACTGGAGTGGGTTGCCATTTCCTTCTCCAGGAGATCTTCCCAACCCAGGAATCGATCCCAAGTCTCCTGAACTGCAGACAGATTATTTTACCAACTGAGCTACAACTTGAAACGATGTTTCAAATCAATCCCAATAATCCTATTCTAGACCTATTGAAAATGGTCTGGGGTGGACAAAGTTCTAGACAAGAAGAGGAGGTTTTTGTTTGTCTGTTTTGTTTTGCTGAGGGCTTCCATACCCTGATAAAAATAAAGACTTCAATGAAAAAGTTTTTACTTCTCATCTTTCTTAATGTGTCTTCTTGGAGGGCCACCAATCATATTTCAAAAAGAAGGACAGAGTCTGAGATTTTAAGCTAAATCATGCCTGGAATGCTTAACAGGCAGCTTAGTAAATTTTCTGTTTCTTGTAACCGAAACATCCTGATGTAGGTGAAAGCAATGTATTCAACTACTTGACCTCTTTAATTGTTTCATTTAATATCCAATAAACTTAGTGACTTAAAAATCCATTATCATATTGTGTGTCTTGAAACATAGCAAGTTGAGACAATTTGAACCTATTCATTTGAAATACTATCTCCACATTTTAAATTTCGTATAAATTGAGGCATAATTTAAATATAATGAAATTCCCTGATGCTAAATGTATAGTTAGATGAGGTTTTGGACCCTTACTCTTAACAAAATATAGAATGTTGTCATCACCTCTAGGAAATTCCATCATGTACCTTACTGTTCATTCTCTGCCCTGCACCCAGAGGCAATCGCTGTTCTTATTTTAGTTTTACCTATTTTAAAATTTCATATAGAAGGAATCACTTAGTCTGTACTCTTTTGTGTCTGTATTTCTTCAAGCAGCATGTTTTTGCGATTCATCCATGCTGTATGCACCTACAGTTGTGAGAAGCACTGAATTGTATAAATATACCACAATTTGTTTTATACATTTACCTACTGTTTTTTTTCTTTGCAACTGTGACTAAAGCATTGTACCAGAGTTTTGGTTATTCCATATCTTTTCCAATATTTGGTATTATTACTCACTTGAATATTGTTCATTCTAGAGGTGGTACAGTGACATTTCATTGTTATTTTAATATGCATTTCTCAGATGACAAATCATGTTGAGCATTTTTTCATATGTTTATCGGCCACCTGTAAATCTCCCCTGGTGAAGAGTCTGTTCAATTCTTTGCTTATTGTAATTGGGTGGTTTGTCTTATTGTTGATTTGTAACCAGTATTTATATAGTCTGCAAATGAGTTCTCTTTCAGTTATACGTATAATTAATATTTTCTCCCACTCTATGACTGGTTGATTCCTTTCTTAATAATGCTTTGTTTTGATGAGCAAAACTTTCATTTTGATCATTGACATTTTATCAGTTATTTTTTCTTCTCTCTGCTTTGTTGAAGAAACCACATGCCATGAAGTTATTCTCTTATGTGTGTTCCCAGAAGATTGATACTCTTAGCTTATTCATTTGGGTCACTGATTCCATTCCAAATTAATGTTTTTGTATGGTGCAAGGTAGACATCACAGGACATAGATACGCAGTTGTTCAAATATCATTTGTTGAAGAGAATTCCTTCCCTTTCCTCATTAAATAATTTTCATACCTTTGCCTAAAATCAATTAATTGAAAGTGAAAGTCACTCAGTCGTTGTCCAACTCTTTGCAACCCCATGGACTATACAGTCCATGGAATTCTCCAGGCCAGAATACTGGAATGGGATGCCTTTCCCTTCTCCAGGGGATCTTCCCAACGCAGGGATCACACCTGGGTCTCCCACATTGCAGGCAGATCCTTTACCAGCTGAGCCACCAGGGAAGCACAATTAAAAATCAATTAATTGAATATGTCTAAATTTATTTTTTACTTCTCTATTTGTTCCATTTATCTGTTTATTTTTACATCAACAATATGCTATCTTAATTAGCATAGTTTTATAATACTTCTTAAAATCAGGTAATGTAGATCCTCCAAACCTTGATATTTATTTTCAAGTTTTTTTTTTTTTACACTATACATGTCCTTTGTATTTCCACATATATTTCAGAATTAGACTTGTCCATTTCTATCCATAAAAAGTGTTCTGAGTTTCTTATTGGGATGGAATAATATCTGTAAATCAATTTGGAGAATATTGACTTTTTATCAATTTTGAGTTTTCCAAACTATAAACATGATAAACCTCTCTATATTTACATTTATTTAATATCTCTTAGAAGCAGTATTTTGTAGTTTTCAGTGAAGAAGTTTGTACAACTTAGACTAAATTTATCTTTGCGCATTTTATGATTTTCCATACTACTATAAATCATATTTATTTCATCATTTTAACTGTTACTCATATATAAAAGGGCAACTGATCTTTGTACATTGACATTTATTCCCTAAACTTCTTAAATTCATTGCTTAGTTTTACTAGTTTCCTCTCTCTATTTTTGGTAGATTACTTAAGATTTTCTACAGAGAAAATCATGCTGTCTGCATGTAGAAATGGTTTTACTTCTCTCTTTCTCATCTCTATACCTTGCGTTTATTTCACCTGCCATGGACCACCAGTGCCCCTGGGAGAGGAAATGGCAACCCCTTCCAGTATTCTTGCCAGAAAAATCCCATGGACAGAGGAGTCTGGTGGGTTACAGTCCATAGGGTCACACAAGAGTTGGACACAACTGAGCCACTGAATGCCACAGAACCACCAATGTAAGGATGAATAAAAGTGATTCTCGGCCAGTATTCATTGTTTGCAAATTTTCCAAATTTTAGAGTAAATTTATATTTTTCACCGTTAAATTTAATGTTAGCGCAAAGTTCTCCATAGCTCCCCTATTTCATTTTGTGGAAATTCACTTACATTTCTGGTTTGTCAAGAGTATGTATCATAAAGTGTATCTATTGAGATAAGCTTTATGTTCGACAAATACTTCCCTTAGAATAAATGTGAGGAAAAGAAATTCAGCTTTATTATTTGTCTGCTATATTTCAGTAGGTTTTATTTTTTACTAAATTGAGTTTGGGGAACTCTTGCATTTAAACAGAACTAGATGGATAAATTAAAAGCTTAAGACTTGGAGTAGCCAAATAAAATTCGAATGAATAAAGCAGAGTAGTGAAATACAGACACTGTAAGTGGAACAACTGGCTAATCTTTGAAACAACTGATATTCTCAACGTCAAATTGAAGTCACCAGTAGTCAGTCAGTTATTCATTACTTTATTTATTTACTCAAGAAAACTCTGTCAGATACTTGGCACATTTTAGGAATAAACAGATGTATTTGTGCATGCATGTACATACACACAGAGGAAAGATTGCCAGACTCAGCATCAAAAGGATAACAGTAGCTATCACTAGATAGTTATGGCTTATATCATAGGGTATGGCTTATTTTCTTCTCTAAATAATTGTATTTTGTGAATTCTATTTAAAAGATGTCTCATTTGTACAACCTTGAAGAGAGCTATGCTTTTTAAATCATTCTAAGGTGAAGATAGTGGAGCCTGTGAATCTTAACAGTACTCACCTGTGACAACAAATCGCATGGTAAAAGCCTGGCAAATTGCCATGGGTGAATGCGTAGTCGCTTTATCCCTAATTCATTGTCATCAGGGGCAACATACATCATACATTGGTGCTGGATATTGCACAAAATTTTTTTTTTTTTTTTTTGCTTTATACAATTATATCTATGTCAGCATAGATATAATGGAAGGAGTGGAAGGAAGTGTCTGTTTCTAATGCCCAACTCAGTTTCACTACATATTTAACGATAATTTTATCCAGTTTTATACATCCCTGAGCCAAATGGATTCTTAGTAGGAAAAGTTGCAGTGTTCATTACTAACATCTGACTTTCCTAAACAGATTGTTCTTTATTCCTTAGACCCATCAGGACTACTCATCAGCTCAGTTTATTGGATCTAATGATAGTATCAGAAGCACCAAGAATGTGTGGCAACTATTCATTCGTTCAACAAGAAGTTAATATTTTCCTGGCAATAGTCTAAGCCTTGTAGATATATTAGTGAACAGCATAGAGAAGACTCTTGTTATTATTCTAGTAAAAGGGAGGAGATAGAAAACAAAAGAATAAGTGGAAGTGCTAAAAAGAAAATTAAACTCTTGCCAGGAAGTACTGTCCACTCTAGGCAGGGTGATTAGGAAAGGAATGAGAAGTAAACTTTAAGCTAAAAAAAAAGACCCAAGCATAGAAAAAACTGGGTAAAAGAAACATGAAGTGTTAATACATAATCTCTGAGGTGGTAAAGAGCTCAGTGTGTCACAATGCAGAAAGAAAGGCTGGTGAGGTTAAAACATAAAGGTCAGGAACAGGATGCAATGTGGTTTAAGAGGTAGACAAGGGTGGCCCCTGAATGAATTATGAAATTACTACAGATCAGGACTAATCACTAATTTCCCTTTCTAAATTTTAAAATTCTTTATGGAAGTGATCCCTCTCACTCTTCTAAATGTATTAGTCACTTAGTCATGTGTGACTCTTTGTAACCCGTTGGACTAGCCTGCCAGACTCCTCTGTCTATGGAATTCTCCAGGCAAGAACATTGGAGTGGGTAGCCATTTCCTTCTCCAGGGGATCTTCCCGACCCAGAGATCAAACCTAGTTCTCCTGCATTGCAGGCAGATTCTTTACCATCTAAACCACCAGGGAAGTCCTGGGAGTAATTACACAATGGGACAAAAAATGATAAAGGGTTATATTAATTCTTAAGTGACTTAGAAATAAAGAAAGAACAAATAGTATTTTGTATTCCGTATGTTTGTTTCATTTCTCTCTGCTCTTGCTTTTAGACTGTACTCTATTGGATCATGACTGTGAGTTTTTGAATTTCTACATCTTCAATATCTTCATCAGTTAAATGTAAATAGTAATCCCTGTAAGAGCAACCGGGCAGCCATGGTGTGAGGTTTTAGTGAGATAATGGACGTGAAAGAACTTTAAAGATCTGGAAGCACTAAGACTATAGTGAGGAAATGGAATTTAAGTGGAAAATACTAATCTATAAAAGACCTGTGAAATAGGAACTGGAGTTCTTTCTCTTTTCCATTGCTAGAAGACCATTCAAGCTATCAGTGAAATTACCACGTATATTAGTTTCCTGTTGCTGCTATGACAGATAACTGCCAGTTTAGTGGCTTAAAACACAACACAAATTTATTTTTTAATAATTCTGAAGGTTAGAAGTCCAAAATAGACGTCCCCAAGCTAAAATCACTTGTGTACACAGTGGGAGAAGGTGAGGGTGCGATGAATTGAGAAAGTTGCATTGACATATAGGCTTCCCTGGTGGCTCAGATGGTAAAGAATCCGCCTGCAATGCAGGTGACCCGGATTTGATTCCTGGGTTGGAAAGAACCCCTGGAGGAGGGCATGGCATCCCACTCCAGTATTCTTGCCTAGAGAATCTGCACGGACAGAGGAGCATGGCGGGCTATACTCCATGGGTTTGCATAGAGTTGGACATGACTTGACATATAAACACTATAATGTTTATTTATTTATTTATTTTTGGCCCCAAATGCCTCCCCACTCTGGGACCTCCTTTACCTTCCCCCTCCACCCTTAGGGCTTTAGAGGGACTCCATAAAGGGGAAGTTAATTCCTACCTTTTTCCAGCTTGCAGAGACTGCCCGCCTTTAACTCATGGGGCTATTCCTCCATCTTCAAAGCAAGCAACATTGGGGTGAATCTTTCCTACAACGCCATCTCTCTGGTATCCTCTCTTCTGTAAGTGTTCTTGTGAGGATGTCTGACCCACCCAGATAATCCAGGGTCAGTATTCCATTTCAAAATCAGCAGATTAGCAACCTTAATTCTACTAGCAGCTCTAATAGGATTTTCTCCTTGCTCTGTAGTCTATCTACAATCTTGGGGACTAAGATGTAGAAATCTTTGGTGGACCATTATTCTGCATGTCACACCACTCTAGAATGGTTTATTAAGGAATTCTGAAATAGGCAATCACAGATAATATACTGAGGGTTTTAAAGTTGGAGTGAGATTGTAGTTAAAGTTTGGGTGCTTAAGGCAAAAGAATATTTTATGTAAGCCTGACACATTCACACAAGGAAAGAATATGTCTCAAGGGAAAAAGGAAACAGGCCCCTATATGTTCTAGCTCAATCTATAAAGGAATGGCAAAAATCTTCTAGTGCTTAGGTCCTCCTAAGAAAGGACATATAAAGTAAGACTAGAAAAACCTGCTGCTGCTGCTAAGTCACTTCAGTCGTGTCCGACTCTGTGTGGTTCCAATAATCAGAGGTTTATTTTCACAGCATTTTTAGTACAAATTTCTTTTAGACAATTGCCCTCTAGCTTAAACTCTGTCTAGCTCTCTTGTTTTGTAAATATCTTCTTATTTGGTCAAGAACTCCTTCTGCCTGCTTCTATTTAATAGTTCATTGTAAGAAAAATGATTTTGGACCAAAGTATCTGCAGTTGCTTAGCCTCTGTTAACATGTAATCATGACAAGAAAACCATCTAATGAAAAAACTGTGACAGACCAGGAACTTAAGTGTAACATATGATCTGTGAATAACCAAAATTTATTAAAATCATCAACATCAAATGTTAATCATGAACACACTACCCACAAGGCTTTTTATATTAGGCAATGAAGACAAACAGTTATGAGACATGGTTTCTGCTCTTAAAGGCCTGACAAGCTCTTTGGGGTAACGGGATCCATACATAAAATGATAAGTAAAAATGCAGGGCAAAATGCCAAAACAGTGGTTGAGGCAATGAGTACTATAGAATTTCAGAGAAGGAAAAAAACAAGTGAAAGGAAGAAAATTTATTGCAGGCTTTATGGAGCTTGAATTCAGTTTGTCTTATGCAAGTGTAGAGAAGTAAATAGATCATTCCAGACAAGGAGGATATAGTTATAAAAGCAAAGTTGCATAGGCAAAATCATACATAACTTTTCTGAGGGACAATGAGAAATCTATCTTGACTGGTGCAGGTGATGTGTGTAGAGACTAGGAGGAGGTACTTGGACTGCACAAGACTCTATGTCAAGGTGATTGTTGATCCTTAAAGCTTAGACAAGAGGAGAGAGTTTTCATTAAGGGGATATCAGTGTGAAGAACCAGTTCAGAAAGAAAACTAGCTGAATTCATTAGTGATAAGATATTATTTTGAGCTGTTTCTGATTATATCATTACCTCTATCTCTACTTCAGTACCTATACTTGAGTCTGTACCTACAAACATACATATATTTGTATAATTTTACCTATTTACCCTTTACATAATAACCCATTTGGTCTGAAGGACAATGTTGTTTTGTCTTCATGAAGCAGAACCATGGCAACAATGAGGTAATAAAATAAAACACTGGTCTTCAGTGTGTTTGTATTTTGTATAATATTGGCTGCAGTTGAAAACTGTAAACAACAATGCCTTCTTAAGCTGACTGTTTTCCTGAAGAAAACAAACACTTCTTCAGTGAATACATTTCAGTGAACACTTGTCTCCTGGGAACAAGCAGAAAAACCATATCCTCAGTACCAGGTTTCAGTTGGCTAGCTGACACACTCGAATCCTCTGAATCAATGCCCTTGCCATCTTCCTAATGCTGATGCAGTTGTGTGGACATTTGAGTGTGGGTTTTAATACCACAAAATATCTTCAGCTCTAGTGGTTTGGCTCGATCCAAGAAAGGGATGTGGCTCAAAGAAATGAATTCAAGAATCAATCTAATACTCATAGTGGTTGAAAACACAACCTAAAAGTTAATGTATATTGTGAATAAACAAACAGGGGGTGAAAAAAATCTAAAGCAATTCTGTTGCCTCCAAGTCTGCCTGCCTTCAAATTGGAGGACAATAGTTATTCTCACCAGTTCTGATGCTAAAATATGTACACAAAATTAAAGGAGCAGTAAGTACACTAATGAAAATAGTAAAATAAGAGACTTCATTTTTAGTTCACAATGAAAGTCCTTATACTTTGCATTTGTAGATAAAATATATATTTTAAATAATCTATACAGGTCATTTTCTATATGCCTAAAATTATCAAAATAGACCTGTGGATTACAGTGAAGATTTTGTTAGTTGTCATTTATGAATGAGAAAAGCAAAAAAACATTCACAGAGAAAGTCAATGACTCACCAAGTTCATATAATTGATTAATAAAATTACATTAAAATAGGTAAGCCCACAGATTGAATTTTAACATATCTCTGTAGGATTACTTTCTCAATCCCTTTATAGCCAGGAAATGTTCTAACTTAACCTCATCAAATCTCACTTTCTTTATATCCAAAGTGGGAATGATACCTAATATATAAATTTTGGTGATGATTTAATGAGATAGCAAATACAAAGTTTTCAGCACAATATCAGATACCTAATGATCACTCAGTTCATGAAGATATTTTGGTTTGCTATTTGGTTTGCTATACATAACAAAATGCCCAAATCCATTAACTTACAGCAACAAAATTCACTTATTATTCCTCAGGTGTCTGTAAATTGACTGTGATTACCTGGATGCTTCTATTCAGTCTCCTCAAGCTGTGATTGGTTGGAAAGTCTAAAATTGCTTGCTCAGCTAATGACTGACAGGTAATGCTAGTGTGTTAGCATGAAGCTTTTCTGGGGCCATCAACCAGATCATCTCAGCTCCCCTCCATGTGATCTCTCTGTGTAATCTGGGCTTCTCTCTATATGGTGAAAGAGAAAATATTCCCATTGTACAAAAGCAGAAACGAGGATCTCTAAGGCCAAGTCACTGAAGTTAAACAAAATCATCCCCTTCACATTTTATTGGTCAAATAAAATCATAAGGTCAGCCAGATTCAAGAGGAGGAAAAAATAAACCATCCCTCCTACTGAGAGGTGTGGCAAAAAATTTATAGTCACTTTTAATCTACCATAGTTCTCCCTCTGGCTACAGATTATTTATATCTTTCCCACAGACAAAAATACACACACTGCCATATCAGTTTCCTAGGGCTGCCATAAGAGATACCACTAACTGGGTGACTTAAATCAGTAGGAATTTGTTGTCTCACAGTAGTTCTGGAGGCCAGAAGAAAAATTCAAGTTTTGAGCAGGACCATGGTGTTTCTGAAACCTAAGGAGAAGTATCCTGCATTGCCTCTTCTGGTTCTTGAAGTTGAAATCCTGGGTGTTCTTTGACTTGCAGATGCTTCCCTGTAATCTCTGTCTCCATTATCACATGGTCATGTTCTCCCTCTTGCGTCTCTTCATACCAGTTACAATGGATTATGGGGCCACGCACCCTACTCCACTGTGACCCCATCTTAATTAATTCCATTTACAACATTCTTTCCAAAAAGATCATATTTCTGAGGTACTGGTAGTTAAGATACCAACGTAACTTTAGGAGGACACAGTACAACCCATAATACAATCCTGCATGTAACCAAACATTGCCTTCACCATGTGATTCCATTCCAACATCAGACTCAGGCTCAACATAGAGGATTTTATATATCAGGTCCGGATGCCTGCAGTTTGTATCTTTAGGTGTCACTCCGCCAAGATGGTTCTAATCATTCTGGAGACCTGGAAAATAAATGGACATTATTCCAGCCACCCATTTCCAACATATTCAGTGCACAGGAAGCAGATGGGGACAGGAAAACCACAGTAGTCACTTCAAACAACAGTCACATCAAACAAGGGAAGATGGGAGGCCCAGAATAGTCACTAGTTCATATAGATTGTGAGACGTAAGTGGGTGTTTGCCGTCAAGCTCTCCTGCTTTGGGGAAAGGAAATGATCCTCAGTCAGGGCTTGTTTTATTCACTGAGGGTAATTTTATTCACTGAGGGTATGTCTCCCTGGTTCTTGGCTCCATGCTCCATGTCATGTGTACAGCCACGTAAGAGTCTCAGCGTTTTCCCTTTTGTCTTGATTTTTCTGTCAGTTTTAGTGTACCAGCTCTTCAAAAAGACTGCGTGTGTTCTACAAATGAACTTATGACCCACTTCATGAGGCAAAGCCATACCTACAAATATCACCTTTGCTACAGTGTCTTCTCTTTCTGGACTATGAATCAAGAGTGCAGTGAGACAACATCCGAATCTGAGAAGCCCTTTAGCTGAGACAGAGTCTCTGATCCTCTGCCTTGAACGTTGCCAACGTCTTACAGACCCACCTGGGGTGTGATCTTGATCTTGTGGCCATATTTTACTGGCACTTCTTGGTTTTTTTTGTTTGTTTTTTGTTCTTTTTTTTTTTTTTTTTTTGAGGAACTTGCTGCCTAGAGATACTGTCCTGGAATCTCTATGTTTCCTTTACATTCTGTCTGAAAACTATATAATTCTCTATCTGTCTTCCTGTGCTTATCATAAACAGCTGAAAGAAATCAGTTAGGACTTTTAACATTCTACTTCAAAATTTTTTTCACTGGATCCAGAGCTTATTAGGTACTTTCTTTTTTGAAAATTTTAAATTTATTTGGTTTTTAATTGAATGATCTTTGCTTTACACAACTGTGTTGGTTTCTGCCAAACATCAACATGAGTCAGCTAGAAGTATAAATATGTCCCCTCCATGAAACGTTTTTCCATTGGTACATAAATATTTCACTATGGATTGAAAATAGAAAAGTGAAATAATTATCTACCTAATTTGTTTTCATAAACTGACATGGGAAAATGATGGACTGATACTTAATCTAAATGCCCAGTTTTTAAATAAAAATGATGTCAAGTAAAATTCCTCCTCTATAACTGATCCTATGATCTGGGTTATTTTCTTTAAATTATCCTTTATTTGTTAACAAAAACTGTTGGAAGATACTGGAATAATTAGGCACTTCCAAGAATAGCAATGCTTAAGAGGACATTATAGTAAAAACCTATGAAACATTAATCATGCCATTTCAAGATATTAGGAATAACCCAAATATTAACATATTGGTGCATGTATTCATATATATGCTAGGTAGCCATTTTAAAACTAAGAAACTATGAAAATCAGTTATGTTTGGTAAATTTAAAAAAGATAGAATATACATTTTTATATACACTGACTATGGAAATTTTATAATGGCACCCCACTCCAGTACTCTTGCCTGGAAAATCCCATGGATGGAGGAGCCTGGAAGGCTGCAGTCCATGGGGTCGCTGAGGGTCAGACACGACTGAGAGACTTCACTTTCACGCATTGGAGAAGGAAATGGCAACCCACTCCAGTGTTCTTACCTGGAGAATCCCAGGGACGGGGGAGCCTGGTGGGCTGCTGTCTATGGGGTCGCACAGAGTCAGACACGACTGAAGTGACTTAGCAGCAGCATGGGAAAATAGATTAGAAAGGATCATAAAATTTAGGAGCAAGGAATTTATTTTTTATTTATTTATTTTTAATTTTTATTTTCTATTGAATTATAGTTAACAATGTTATACTAGTTTCAGGTATACAGCAGAGTGATTCAGTCATACATATACATGCATCTGTTCTTTTTCCAATTCTTTTCCCACTTAAGTTATTACAGAACAGAGTTCCTGTGCTATACAGTGGGTCCTCCTTATTGTTTACCTGTTTTATATATAGTAGTATGTACAAGTCAATCCCAAACTCCCAATCTATCCATCCCCTCTCCACCCTTCCTCCATGGTAACCAGAAGTTCACTCTCTATGTCTGTGAGTCAGTGTTTGTTTTGTAAATAAGTTCATTTGTATTATTTTTTTCATGTTCTACATATGAGTGAGATCATATGATATTTGTCTTTCTCTGTCTGACTTACTTCCCTTAGTATGATAATATCCAGTTCCTTCCATGTTGCTGCAAATGGGACTATTTCATTCTTTTTAATATCTGAATAATGTTCCATTGTATATATGTACCAGATGTTCTTTATCCATTCATCTGTGGATGGACATTTAGGTTTCTACCATGCCTTGGCTATTGTAAACAGCTCTGCAGTGAACATTAGAGTGCGTTTATCCTTTTGAACCATATTTTTCTCTGGATACATGCCCAGTAGTGGGATTGCTGGATCATACAGTAGCTCTGTTTTTAGATTTTTAAGGAATTTCCATACTGTTCTGCACAGTAGCTGTACCAGTTTACATTCCCAACAACAGTATAGGAAGGTTCCCTTCTCTCCACATTTGAACATTGTTATATTTACCTCTTAAAGGCACTATTTCTCACTTATTGAAGTAACATAAACTTTAAAACATTAAGAATATTAGAATCTTATAAAATAAAAATTTCAAAGATTGTGTCAATTGAAAAAAAAATTAATAGCTACAAAGAGATTCTATATAAAGATATAATGTGATATATGATAAACAGATATCACAAAATAATGTGAAGAAAACACAGGTAGCTTTTGGTATTAAAATTAAGAATTTTTGAAGTTCAAAAATGTAAGAATTATGTATAATGCAGATAGTCAAATCACAAATATATTTTGAACTTTTGATGAATTCAGTGTAGAATTTATTTTTTAAGTATTTTAGGAATACATCTTTCCCTGAATTTTGTGTATCACAGTATTTATACTATTTTCTTATTTATGGTTTAGAAATTTGCCATCACTTTAAGAGATTCCAGTATTGTGGGATATAATTTTTCTGGTCTAGAGACATAAACTAGATAACCTGTCTTAATTGCTTTTTTTCTAAACTGAACTTTAATTTCTTCCTAATCGTGTTTGTTCTACCCTTAACATTTTTCTATTTAATTAAAAAATGTAAGGTATCATCAATAGAATTTAGGTCAAAATTGAACTCTTTTGTTTGTTTGTTTCTGGTGTGGCCATTGTTCATGAATTTTGGGTTTTAATTTATTTCATTGTTTAAATCATTTTTTTTAATAATCAAAAGGCATTGGTTTGTATAATGAGTAATCATAAAATAAACTTTTCTTTGTAGTTTCTGAACTTCCTACAAAGATTATGACATTAATAATAAGATTTTTAAAACTTATTAAAGAAGAACACCATGGGGTATTGTTCAGTTACTGAATGAATATCAATTATTATCTAAAAGTTGGATATGTGCTATGGTTGCAACTCTATAAAATAATGTAAGGTATAGACAAGATCTTGAAGAAAGTATTTTGGGTATGACTGTTCGTATCCCAGAATTGGCAACTAGTGGTAAGTAATAAGAGGGGATAAATTCTCAACATTTATAGTTTGATCTAAATGTTTACCTCAGAGTTTATTAGTAAATTGCTCAGCAGATTCTGTAATCCCAATCATTGCTTAGCCAATTCTTGCCTAGTTTCTCCAAAAATACTGGAAAGGAGGAGAGGCATGGATGGAGTTTTAGGACATATGATCTTCTTAAGAGAAATCCCCCTCACCCCACTCGGAGGGACCTGCAAAATGAGAAGGCACAGTTTCCCTACCTAGAGGGCAGGTCACCGAGGATAGATTTATAGGCCCATCTTGGAGTTGCTCTTGGCATAGCCATGGGAGTAGAATGATTCATGGTGATACTATATTGGGAAAACTTGCCAAGTGTTCCCAGAAGTTTAGGGTCATATGTAGGAAACAGGCATAACAAAAGAAAAGCAGGCCTCAGCAAGGGCTGCAAAAGAAATTTATAATTATTGATAAACTGGATGCTATAAGGCATGAGACTCTTAGAACAAGTCCAGAGGGAACAGTTCATAGTCTTGAAAACAAGATATAATCCTGGGGTCAAAAAACCGACCCCAGACTGTTTCTCAACTGGCATCTCAGAGTCACATGTTTTACATAACTGGTGGAAAATCTATGTATAAGAATATTAGTCTTAGTTATTGATTTGTTATTGATTACTGTTTCTTAGTTACTCAATGGTTAATGATCACTTTGTTCTTTGGCTCTGAAGGCCACACGGGTTATAGCTTAACTCCCCACATCTTCTTTCCTTCGTGGCTGAAAGTATAATAAAGCCGGCTTGGGTTCAGTTTCAGCACCTGCACCTTGGAGCGGTGCTGGTCCCGATCCTCGCTTTTCACTGAATTCTTGTGTCTTGTTTCTCATTCTGCCATATCGCATTTTTCCAAACCCTGTTTGTCGAGCTGGTCTCGACAGTCATACATGAAGAAAGAAGGTGGAATCTCTTAGCCACCTGGATGTTTCTAAGTATGGAAGGCTTGAGGGAGTGGACCTCTGCCTAGGGCCTATAAGAGACTATCGTATAGTGGACCTAGGGAAAAGTGTCTCCCACTTCCAATAAAGGACATACAAGAGCGACGTAGTGACTTCTCTGGTTCCAGATAAAGGAGGACTAAGTTTGGGAAGATGCAGGTAGTACGGTAGGCATTGTTGGATGTGCCACAAAATATGCCTCCCTGTAGTCCATACCATGATTTGAGGCTTGAATATGGTTGTCAGATAATGATTAAATTTCCTAATTCCCTTTGTAGTAGCCAGGTAACTAAGGTCATATCAATAATTTTAAGTCAAAGTGATGTACACTTCTGCCTCACTTCCTTGAGAGGAAATTTCTGAGACTAGTCCTTGATTTGTCTCCCTCTCTGAAGGTAGTATGGCAGTGTCCAGGAACACATGAACCTGAATCATTGCCTACTTGACTATGCAGAGCTGCCTTGTAACACCCACACTAGATCATACTGGACCAGTGTGCAAGAGGAAAGTAAATTTTTGTTTTGTGTGAACTATTAATTTTTTTTTTAACTAGAGCACTTTTTATAACATATGTCACCCTGTTTATTTAACTTACATGCAGAGTACATCATGAGAAACGCTGGGCTGGAAGAAGCACAAGCTGGAATCAAGATTGCTGGGAGAAGTATCAATAACCTCAGATATGCAGATGACACTACCCTTATGGCAGAAAGTGAAGAGGAACTAAAAAGCCTCTTGATGAAAGTGAAAGTGGAGAGTGAAAAAGTTGGCTTAAAGCTCAACATTCAGAAAACGAAGATCATGGCATCCGGTCCCATCACTTCATGGGAAATAGATGGGGAAACAGTGGAAACAATGTCAGACTTTATTTTTCTGGGCTCCAAAATCACTGCAGATTGTGACTGCAGCCATGAAATTAAAAGACACTTACTCCTTGGAAGGAAAGTTATGACCAACCTACATAGCATATTCAAAAGCAGAGACATTACTTTGCCAACAAAGGTCCATCTAGTCAAGGCTATGGTTTTTCCTGTGGTCATGTAGGGATGTGAGAGTTGGACTGTGAAGAAGGCTGAGCACTGAAGAATTGAACCTTTTGAACTGTGGTGTTGGAGAAGACTCTTGAGAGTCCCTTGGACTGCAAGGAGATCCAACCAGTGCATTCTGAAGGAGATCAGCCCTGGGATTTCTTTGGAAGGAATGATGCTAAAGCTGAAACTCCAGTACTTTGGCCACTTCATGCAAAGAGTTGGCTCATTGGAAAAGACTCTGATGCTGGGAGGGATTGGGGGCAGGAGGAGAAGGGGACGACAGAGGATGAGATGGCTGGATGGCATCACTGACTCGATGGACCTGAGTCTGAGTGAACTCCAGGAATTGGTGATGGACAGGGAGGCCTGGCGTGCTGCACTTCATGGGGTCGCAAAGAGTTGGACACGACTGATCTGATCTGATCTGATCTCTAATCCAGATAGCATAAACTTTGGTCCAAAGATTTGATAGGATAATTGGACTACCAGCAGGACACAGAGACAATAGAATTAACTACTTAAATAGATACATATTTTGGTGCATCAAGCAAAGTTAATCCATCTATGAAAACAAATGGCAGATATACATGTTCTTTTGAACAGTGAAATATTCTTTTGACTCCAATTGATAAGATTGTTGTAAACTATCTGAAACTCTTAACTTGACCCACTCCACAATGTTATGGAGAATTCCAAGAACAGAGAAGGGAGAAGAATAAAAATCTCCAGGGAGTATACCAATCATTAAACTGAGATTTTGAGTTTGCAGAGCCAAGACATAGCTATGGGGGAATGCCAGTGAAGAGCATTAAAGAAACAGTCTGACTTATAATAAGAATCTCTATCTAAATCCATCTACCAAATCAAGTGAATCTGCAATAAATATAAAACCACATGCAGTAGTATCTCTCCAGGGAAATCTGGCATATTCCCACCAGACAGGACTGTTCTGCACAGCAGCCCTTTTACAGGAAGGATGACAACTTGCCTGTCTGTGCCTGCTGGGATCAGATCAGAATGTCAGCTATGCTACCGGTCAGGGCTCCTCTTCATATTAAGGTGACAGTTTGCCATAAGGAAACATTCTCTCAGCCAGACCATCCAAGAACAGGACACTAAGTTCAGACAACAGAAATAAGATAGGAAACTTCTCAAAACATGTATTATAGGAGACTTTTAAAACTCAAAGTTCCAAAAAGCATATAATGTCAAGGTTCTTTAGTAACAAGATATCCTTAGTAAAAGTAGTAATTTATCTAGGAATAATTTGTGTTCTTATTACTTAGTACCTCAGACTGTAAAGACTCAACCTGCAGTGCAGGAGACCCAGGTTCAATCCCTGGTTTGGGAAGATCCCCCAGAGAATGGAATAGCAACTCACTCCAGCATTCTTGCCTAGAGAGTCCATGGACAGAAGAACTTGGTGGTCTACAGTCTATGGGGTCACAAAGAGTTGGATATAACTGAGCGATTAGTAGTACTTTCATACTTGGTCAGAGATAGTGAGCCAGAAATTGAGCTAACTACTTCCTGAAGCCTTACAGGTTTGAATTTGTTTCATACTTTCAGTCAAAAATCTATTTTTGTCTAATATGTTAGTAAAAGTAATAGTAGTAGTTGTTATGGTCTTTGGGAATTAATGTTATTGAAATGTGATGGATGGCTCAATTGGTTCTTTACATTATTCACATTCACAGAACGGTTCTCCCCTGTGAGTATCCTGAGAATAATACATTTTAAGTTTTCTAAATTCAACATTTTAATAAAACATCGGTATTATCATATAATGTTTGCAATACCCAAAAGTCCTGTCCTTTTTTTCAATATTTCAGTGAGTAAAATTAAAAAATACTATGGACCCAGGTAAATAATTCATTTAGGAGGAAACCAGATTACAATGATATACTTCCGATAACACTGGTACAAATGTATTAGATGATGTTTCTATGTAGATTCTTAATTTGCTACAGAGAAGTACACATCCATATGAACTTGAACTAACATCACTACTCAGTTTTGGGTGTTTTTATTGTGTTCTGTTTTTCGTAATCTTAGATGAGATGTTTGTCTTGTGCAAGAGCAAACATCACTCTCCTTCAAGTAATGTAAATAGAAAATCATCCATCATGTATATTTTTCCATAAGTAATATTATAAGGCAAAACCAGCTTTGCTAAGATATTGGATCCACTGGGTTCTGAGAATCTATCAGTGCCCCCCTCCCCAAAACACTGAGTTGAGTTCTTATTGATTAAGTGAGGATGTGAGCAAGAAGTTATAGCTCAGTCTGAAACACAGCACACCAAAGATTACATATTAGGAAGGTAACATTTCATTCTGGAGAACTCAATCAGTATGAGTTATTTTGTTTCTATATGTTAGCACTGCTACTAAACAGAATAAGAAAGGAGATCAGACTTCTCCAAAACTGAAAAAACAAACAAACAAAAAAAATTTAAAAGGATGATTTGACAATCTATAAGGTTCACTCCACTACTCATGCCTGGAAAATCCCATGGACAGAGGAGCCTGGTAGGCTGCAGTACATGGGGTTGCTAGGAGTCGGACACAACTGAGTGACTTCACTTTCACTTTTCACTTTCATGTATTGGAGAAGGAAATGGCAACCCACTCCAGTGTTCTTGCCTGGAGAATCCCAGGGATGGGGGAGCCTGGTGGGCTGCTGTCTATGGGGTCGCACAGAGTCGGACACGATTGAAGCGACTTAGCAGCAGCAGCAGCAAGGTTATGATATTTTACATGCATTAATATTATCCTTAATTGCATATCTTCTTCTTATCTGTCACTTGATAATGTTAAAGCATTCAGGATGTGTGAGCTTTGAGGACTAAACTGGAGGAGGAAAAAGAAAATAAAATAAGTGCCAGCACATCAGCAAGAAAAAGGAACTTAAAATGGCCTGTATTTTTCCTCATTCAAGATTTTGAAGATGTAAATATGACTAAACATTTCTGTTCTTAATCTTTCATCTTAAAATTTCTAGACAAACCTTAGTATGTACCACTGGTTAACATATTTTTAAGATTGTCTTTCTTTTTTTTTTTTTTTTAAACTGAAGTAAATTTTGTTCATTTTAAAAAACATTAAAAATAAAAAAGTAATATATAAAGTATATACCATCTCTTAACACCATTGTCCACTTTGATTATTAAGATTGATGCATGAACTCTCCATTAAAATGGAATCTTTTCTGCTTCTACTGCTTTTCTAGAGGAGCAATTTACCTACCCCACTCTTCTGTCCTCTTTCTAGGCCTTCCTGCTCTCCAGCTCAGAAGTAGAATGATTGGAAGAACAATAGGAAAAATAAGTTGGCTTATTTGCCTCTCGTCTTCTCACCTCAGGTATTGCTACCCCTCTTGGGAGTGGTTAGGGAAGCTTCCCACATGAGGGCAAACCTGCTGAATTATGGGGTTCAATTCACAGTTCCAAGGACCCTGACACTAAGCCACACCCCATCACTTGGTTATTATCAACATGAAAAGAGCTGCCATCGACAGCTCCCAGTTATGTTTCTCAACTTGTTCAAGACTATAGGGGTGTCATTTATCTGATCTCCTAAGAGACCTGAACTCTTCTGCTTTTTTTTTTTTTTAAATAATAATAGAGACACCTTAAAAAGTAACATAAAAAGCATTCATTCTGGTCATTGTAGCCCAGAACCTTGTAATTAGTCTTGCTCTTCTTCTTTATATGAACTGGTAAATTATTTTTAAGCTTTGTAGACTATACAGTCTTTTCCACAACTAATCACCTATGTCTTTTTAGTGAGAAAGTAGTCACAGACAATATTTAAATCAATGGATGTTGCTATGTTCCAATAAAGATTTGTAGAGATAGGTGACCTCCAGATTTGGCCTGTGGCTAAATTCAGATTCTTAGATAAAGCTGTCACCCTATTCCTGAATTTTCATTTTTCTTTTTTTTAAGTCATATTATTTTTAATGAAGTAGCTGAGTGAAATGTAATATATGAAGTCTAAGAGATTATATTCAATTCCATTGGAATTGATAATGTTAAAACATTCAGGATATGTGAGCTTTGAGGACTAAAATGGAGGAGAAAAAAGAAAATAAAACAAGTGCCAGCACATCAACAAGAAAAAGGAACTTAAAATTGGCTGTATTTTTCCTCATTCAAGATTTTGAAGATGTAAATATGACTAAACATTTCTGCTCTTAATGTTTCATCTTTTAATAAAGGTAATAAAGGTGATTTTAAAAAGGTAATTCCATTCCATTACCTTCCATGGAAGATCTTTTCACTTCAATAAAAGTGAAATAAACTAATTAAGGCTGTAAAGCTCTCTTATAAATAGTTTAAATGAAGTTGGGGCAGAGACTGGGAGCTATCAAAGAAAAATTTCTCTGGACAGTGTTAAATAAGCAAGGAAGACTTTATTCAAGACTATTGCAATAGAGGAGAAAGAGTGAACTCAATGCCACCGATATAAGAGGCAGAAGGACTTTTAAGTGCTGGGTGAGCTAGTAGGAAACTACTGAAGGACATTAGTGGAAAAGTTGATCAATGGGATGGGTTGGACACATTGAATTATTACTAAGTTTGCAAATGTTTTTCTCAATGATTAAGCCATCTGTGGTTTCTAACTGCTGCCCATTGAAGTTAGATTTCTACCCTCCTACAGACACTAGGAGCTAAAGCTCTATCTTTCTTGATGTTTATACTTCAAAGGGATAGCTACCAGGTTGTTCAGAAAGACATTCCTGGGTTATAAAATTGATATGAGCCTGGAAGGTTTATATACACTTCAAAGGGGGTCAGGAAAGAATTTGCAATTACAACTTTTTAAAAGTAAATGCTCTAAGAAAAAGGAGGTAAAGGCCTAGACTTAGCAAGAACCCTGTCTAAAGTTTGTGCATGCATGCTAAGTTGCTTCGGTTGTGTTCAACTCCAGTTGTATCCAACTCTTTGAGACCCTATGGACTGTAGCCCACCAGGTTCCTCTGTCCATGGGATTCTCCAGGCAAGAACACTGGAGTGGGTTGCCATGTCCTCCTCCAAGGGATCTTCCCAACCCAGAGATTGAACCCCCATCTCTTATATCGCCTGCATTGGCAGGCAGGTTCTTTCCCACTATCGCCACTTGGGAAGCCCAAAGTTTAGTTTAGTAAAGCTAAAGGAAGCCTTAATCCTGTCTTGGCCAGAACTGATCAATACCACCTGTATACTTAAATTTCTATTACCTCAGAGGGAGTTATTAAAGATTTTTTACTATATGCATAACTACCAATAGTGAGATTTTATATTTGTTTATCATGTAAACAAAAGTTCAACCAATACATTTTATATTTATCTGAAAAAATCCAATAAATTGATATTATCATCTCCATTTTACAAAGGAAGAAATTGAGAATGATTTGGAAACATCACAAAACTACAAAGATAATAAGTGGAAGAATCAAAATTTTAACCCAGATCTAATTATATGTTTTCTCTCTTCACTATACCAGGCTGTTTCTCAAAGGAAAAACAAAAAACAAAAAAACAGAAAAATCCTTGGGTTCATCTAGAAAATAAAGAAAAATAATACTCATGGTATGGTAAAATCAATATTTCCCAACTATTATGAGGAGAATTTAGAGTTGTTATGGAAATAATAGATCTGTTTTAGAGCTCGGTTTCTCAACCATGGTACTATTGATATTTTGGTTAGATAATTCTTAGTTATGGGAGCTATCCTGTCCTGTGCTCTGTAATATTTTTAGCAGGATCACTAACTTCCCCCAACCAGATGCCTATAGCACTCCCAAGTTGTGACAACCAACATATATCATTGACAGTATCAAAAGCATGGGGCAAAATAGCCCCTGTTGGGAACCACTGGTTTAGAGGAATGTTCTTGTAAAACATTTTTAGCAGTGGAACTCTTTGAACAAAGAAATATTTTATGGAACACCGATTTTTTAATTGAATAAAATTGGGGGGGGGGGTTCCTAGGAGATAGAGCTCTATCAACATGACTTTGTCCTTCTCTCCCTTCATCAACTTCCTGAGACTTTTACATCAATCCTAGAATTTCAATATGACTATGTAGAAATGGCTGTTGAAATAGAATTTACATCTTTCTCTTGAGACATTGCCAAATGGTTGGTCTACAAAACATTCTATGTGCTCTTCATCGCATTAAACATAGATGTGCCATTTGTACTTTCGGCATGGTGGATAAGTAGAGCTGTTGTCAGGTTTTTTTGTTTTTGTTTTTACAACCTCATTCAGACCAGCAAAATGATTCCAACTCTTCAGATAAATGGCTGTTATATGCACTTGGGTGAACTGAGCAACTCATTTGCCACAGAGCTATCTCCAATAGTGATGCTCGCAGCTTGCAGTTGATCTGGTTCAGATTTCATTGACAGTAAAATGGATCCTTGGCTTAGCTGGTCCCAATCTTGGTCTGAAGGTTACAAGCATTCTAAAGGGAACATTTCTTTGTGGTTATTGTTGCATAATGACTTTTTCTTTTGTTACAATTGAAATATTCTATCACTCTAACTTTTACAATTGGGAAAAATTTATAGTGTAGGTTAGTCCCAATGGAGAGTATGTTTTCTACTTCACCAGATCTTCAGGCATAGCCAAATTAAATTTCATACTTGCTGGCTAAAGTCCAAAAGGTCAAAAATATTTGGTATTTGACCAATTTTTTCCAGTTTTTCCAATTTTTTCCAAAGTTTTTCTAGTTTCACATTACTAGACCAAGGTTAAATGTCTTTGCTGTAAAAATAAATTATTTAAATGTACTATGTACAGACCAGAGAGTGAGTACTATGAGAACACAAATCACCTCTGTGAATTTTGAGCATTACTTTGCTAGCATGTGAGATTGAGTGCAATTGTGCCACAGCTTGAATATTCTTTGGCATTGCCTTTCTTTGGGATTGGAATGAAAACTGAACTTTCCCAGTCCTGTGGCCATTGCTGAGTTTTCCAAATTTGCTGGCATACTGAGTGCAGCACTTTCACAGCATCATCTTTTAGGATTTGAAATAGCTCAACTGGAATTCCATCACTTCTGCTGGCTTTGCTCGTAGTGATGCTTCCTAAGGCCCACTTGACTTCACATTCCAGGATGTCCAGGCTCTAGGTGAGTGATCACACCATCGTGATTATCTGGGTCGTGAAGATCTTTTCGGTACAGTTCTTCTGTGTATTCTTGCCATCTCTTCTTAATATCTTCTGCTTCTGTTAGGTCCATACCAATTCTGTCCTTTATTGTGCCCATCTTTACATGAAAAGTTCCCTTTCTATCTCTAATTTTCTTGAAGAGGTCTCCAGTCTTTCTCATTCTGTTGTTTTCCTCTATTTCTTTGCAATACTTTTAGTCATCAACAATTCAGAGTGAATGAATACATTAGTTTTGTTTTTATTTTTCATTTATCAAATATATGATATCATGGAATAGAGTTTAAAAACAGATTAACTGTTTTAGTAATACAGGCACATTTTTAAAGTTCTACAGAATTCCTAAACAATAGTTTTGAATAAAATTTAAAATTCTAGAAACTTCTCTTCTAAATTCAGAAAAATTAAAGACTTTCACACATTTTTATCTTTTTTAAATAAAAAACTAATGCCAATTCTTAAAGCAAATATACACAAATTTGAGCCACGTTAAGAATTCCTAAGCATTATCATTATTGTTGTTGTGTTCTTATTAACCTAGAAAGGAAAGACAGAGTGAAACAAGTAGGATGGTGTTCATCTGAATTTAGGACTTACAAAGCATAAAATGTAAATAAGCTTTTTGATAAATTTGATATAATTTTCTGTAGCTACTTTCTTTTAGAGATTTGTTGCTGAGTTGTTGGTATTGTTTCTATTTGTTTAAACCCATATAGCAAACTGTCAGTGAAACATCTCCCTCTCATAACTTAGTAGAATCAGCCACTGATTTTATTCATAATAGTAAAGCAGACTTTAGTGAGATCAATTCAGACACACAGTCAATTCAAAATTACCATTTTATGTATTAACCTCTGCATTTTTCAACTGTTAAAGAACACTTAGAGTATAATCATGATTCTCATACAACTATAAAAGCAACATATGTCAAACGGTTTATTTAACTCATTACTTAAGGAATGAACCAATAAAATGTTACAACTGGATCAAAGAAGAATTCAAAGTACAATAATATACTAGCAGATAAGAGTGCTCAAATGAATGTAAAATAGATGGAAAATTTATATACTACTTGGTAGGGGAAGGAGAGGTTTTCATTATAATTCCATTAAACAAAATATATTTGTATGTCTATCAATAAGAATTGCTTGCATCCATATCAGTTATTTGCAACTTGCAAAGTTGTAAAGTAGCTCCAAGATAATGAAAGGCATATAGATTTGTAGAATCAGATAACTTAGATGCTTATTCTTAAGACAACACTGAATTTTCCATAGAAGAAAACTGGTAGTGATTTTGGTCTGTTTCAAACTGTTTCACAATTTTCTATCTTTTCTCCTTTTCCTGGACTAGCATGATGATAAATGAAATGAATGTTCTCCTTCGCTGTATTTTATGAAGGAAGTATTTGGGTTAAGCAATTAAATGTCTTGCCAGCAACTGATATGAAAAGGTTAGAATAGAATGAGGAAGACTATGTTTTTAATTTGGAACCACTAAAAGAATTTATGATTTTGTCAATGACTATTTCCCATTTCTTACCTACCCACAAGACAGATACATACTTTTCATTTTTAAAATTCTGGTTGACAACCACTGACCTAAGTGTGTAGCCAAGTTTAAGAACCATTGGTCTACATCATTTGTGGTACCCAAGTTCTTCCCTTTATTGCATAATTTTGCATCTACAGGTGACCACATGATCCATTTCTGGTCAATGAGATATAAAGTCAATTCTTTTAAGAGAATGATTCTGGGAAAGCTTTCCTTTTCTCGCTGAGGATACCAGACATGGTTGGCATTGTTCCTTAGTCTCTTTCTTCTGCCTTAAATGCAAGCATAATGGCTGAAGCTGTTGTAGCCATCTTGCTACTGTGATGAGACAAGCACAAGGATTAAAACTGACAATCTAAGCATAGCAAAGTAGAAAAATAGAAAAAATCAGGGGCCCTGATAGCATTGTTCAGTAGCTAAATCAATGTCAGAAACAACTGACAGCATTGAGAGCTTTTCTTTAAGCAGACATCTCTTTAAGTCACATTTATTCTGTTTAAACCACTGCTATCAGCAGCTGAGAGCATTTCTAGATGGTACATGTAATTTTCCACAATATGTAACTTTTTGTACTAATTCCTGTGTGATAAAATCAAAATCTACAATCTGTAATTGCCACTGATAGCATTCTTGCAATTTGATCTCTTTCCTCTCCCTCTCTTCACACACACAATAAGAGATTGTATTTACAAATCATGCTATAGGTGTTATCTTACAACGTATGTTTTTAACCTTATTTGTAACATTTTCCTTATATGCTAAACTCCAAAACAATTAACAATTCTTGTATCCCATTTTATAGATGAATTTTAAAGAGATTAGTCAAACTCCAATGGGATCTTTGTCTCCAATTTTGTTTATCATTATTTTTGTGAAGCTTGATCTTATAAGCTTGATCTTAAATAATGTTCATGACAATCTATGATTATTTTTCTTAAAGTTTTTGAAGTATAATGACTAGAAGAAAGAATAGTCATGATTTTGAATTGATATCTGTTATCAAATTTTATTACAAAAAATTAAGAATGGTTATAAAAGAATTTCATACTCTCTTCATCCTTACTGATGGTAATATTATTTCCTTATCATTTTGTAGTTGAACTATCATTCTGTTATCTACTTTTAAAAATCCTACTGTTTCAGGAAGGGGGACCCCTTCCAGGGCCTGAAACTGGGCTCTTGTCTAACACTCAGAAATGAATTGTCCTAGGAGAAATATGTGCTGACAAAGCAAGAGATTTTCTTGGGAAAGGGCACCCGGGTGGAGAGCAGTAAGGTAAGGAAGCCCAGGAGAACAGCTCTGCTATATGGCTTGCAGTCTCAGGTTTTATGGTGATAGGATTAGTTTCCAGGTTGCCTTTAGCCAATCATTCTGACTCAGAGTCCTTCCTTATGGGCCTTGTTCAGCCAAGTTGGATGCCAGAGAAGGATTCTGGGAGTTGGTCGGACATGTGGTGTCTCCTTTTGACCTTTCCTGAACTCTTCAGGTTGGTGGTGGCTTACCAGGACCTCCTGTCGTAAAACAACTCATGCAAAGTAACTATGGTGCCTGGCCAGAGTGGGTGGTTTTAGTCAGTGTGCTTCCCCTAACACTAACATAACAAAATGCCCATTTATTTATTGAAATTCATTAAAAATGAGTTAATTTGGATACAATTTACATTTTTACAATATTTCTTAATGAAATTTGTGAACACATATCTGCTGCTGCTGCTAAGTCACTTCAGTCGTTTCTGACTCTGTGCGACCCCATAGACAGCAGCCCACCAGCCTCCCTGTGCCTGGGATTCTCCAGGCAAGAACACTGGAGTGGGTTGCCATTTCCTTCTCCAATGCACAAAAGTGAAAGTGAAAGTGAAGTTGCTCAGTCGTGTCCGACTCTTAGTGACCCCATGGACTGTAGCCCACCAGGCTCCTCTGTCCATGGGATTCTCCAAGCAAGAGTACTGGAGTGGGGTGCCATTGCATTCTCTGAACACATATCTATCTATATATAAAAGCATTGTTCTCTCAGCTGTTTATTTTTAAGAAATGGCCTAAATTTGCCTTCTCATTGTCAATGGAGTTACTTACTAATTCTCCTCTCAGACTATAAGAGAGAGGACTGATCATGTAAATTCAAAATAACCCTGCCACCTGATAGCATTTGCAAGCACAAATAATCTCGACAGAATAACTCCACCTCTCATTCTCCTTCATGACTGGTCGTTCCTTTTTCATCTCTGTGATAAACAATTATGGTTAAAAATACTTTTAAATCAGTTTGTTTGAGGTCTACTAAAATGTCTATAGTCCTAGGGATGAATCCAAAATCTAATCTCTGTAGAGGAAGGATAACATATTGCAACCTAAGTTCTGTTTTAAGAAATATAAGGGTGCACCCTAACACCTGAGGCTGAATTGGAAAAGCTTGTTAACTTACTTTCTATTTCAAACAGCTACAAGTTTTCAGAAGCTTGCCTTTCTTAGGGCTCAATCCTGTGTACTCCTTCCACTTGCTGAGTAGTGTTCTTTTTATTGAGGAGTCTTCTAAGCATTATTGATGGAAGTGCCCTCTTAAAGTTAACGCTCATGAATATTTAGCATGGCTGGTATTGTAATGTAAATTGGCTCTTCTGTCTGCCTCTTCATTGACTTACCAGGACTCATTTAAAGGCTTTCCTTTAAGTACATAATTCTTTATTAGAATAATAATAGGGCATTTGTAGTGATCTCTCTCTGTAATACACGTGTTTTTTGTTTGTTTTTCCTGACTGGATTTAAAACCAAAGCTAAGAGGTTTTGTTTCTTGGTTTGGTTATTGTTTTTGGTTTTTCTCAAGTAATAGATAGTCACTGAAGAATTCTGAGCAATGGATTTGAGTAAGACAACAACATATGGTAAAAGTATGGAAAATGGGTTATCTGCAGCAGTGAAAATTTAAGGAAGGAGTGAGCAGAAGATATCTGAAGGCAGTAATCTTCAAGACAAAGGATAATCAGTTGGATGAACTACCTTGGGCTGCAGATAAGAAATGATATTTTAATTGTCACAATAGTTTATATCAAAAGTTTACATTAAATCAAACTGATCAAATTGTTGTTAAAAGTAGACATAATTGGACTTTGCCCAACAGTGTTTCTGTAATTCTGGGCCAATTTTATAACTCTTTAGTCATCTGTTTTAGATCCCAAGCAGATATTGTGTATGTGTATGTGTGCTAAGTCATGTCTGACTCTTTGAGACTCCATGGACTGTAGCCCACCAGGCTCCTCAGACCATGGGATTCTCCAGGCAGGAATATTGGAGTGGATTGCTATTTCCTCCTCCAGGGGATCTTCCCAACTTAGGGGTCAAACCCATGTCTCCTGCATCTCCTACATTGGCAGGCAGATTCTTTACCACTGAGCCACCAGGGAAGCTCCAAGCAGAAATTACTACATTTTTATTCATTATTTTGAAAGTTATGAAAAACTAAAATATTAATTCCAAGAATATGAATTTTTTAAATTGTGAAACAACTATGCATATTCAAATTTGATGTTTCTTTATTTTGAAAACTTCTGTAACTTGTTTTTTTAACCTAAAATAGACCCGTTTTGAATGGATCCAAATGGATCCATTTGAATACTGCTCCCAACTAAAAATCCGCACTAGCCATCTGCCTCTACAAGGATTAAGTCACTAGCCACTGCAGTGACTGACCTTCAATACACCCTGAAAGGAGTTCAGGTGATCAGGAAAGAGGCATTTTGTGTTCTGGGAAAAACTGACAGAATAGGCTTTCAAGATAGTTTGATATTTTCAGGAGAAGATTTTATGAGCCTAAATTCTTAACATTTTCTCATATCTAGGAAAGCACTAAAATCATTTAATGGAGACATCTGCTCCTCGTGAGTCACAGCAAGCCTCTGCTAAAATGTTTGCTTGACTGCATGTGCCCCCTTAACGAAAATCATATATAATACTGAGCTTCCCCCCTGCATCTTCAGAGCTGTTTCTTAAAGTTATCTGAGATGCTATCTCCCAGCTACTTTGCCCCAGATAAAACTTAACTCACAACTCTCATGCTGCACTTTTTTTTTTTTTTTTTAAGTCGACAGGGCCCAGAGGGAAACATGAGAAACCATCAAAGAAAGTAAAAAAATGTTTCATGAGGAAGGAAATATTTTAGCTGGGATTTAAGTAAATAGAAATTTCCTAGGCAAAGAAATATTAATAGTAGTTCAGATAGAGGAAACAGCATGACCAAAATTATATTTTGGAAGAGAATGTGTTGTTTAGATCAGCAGTTCCCAATATTTTGGCACCAGGGACCAGTTTCATGGAAAACAACTTTTTCACAGACCCTGGGGTGGGGGTGGTGGGGTGGGGGGGCATGGTTCAGGCAGTAATGTGGGTGATGGCAAGTGGCAGATGAAACTTTTCTCACTTGCCTACCACTCACTCCTGCTTTGCAGCCCAGTTCCTCCCAGGCCATGGACTGGGAGCAGTCTGCAGCCCAAGGATTGGGGACCCTTCATTTAGATAACATTAAATATTTCATTTATGGGGAGAAAATAAAGATGGGCTGTGGGAAAAATAGGGAAGAAGATGAGGCCGACCAGCAGACACCTAGAAAGGCAAGAGACGTCTGGAGTCCTGCACTACGTAAGCATAGGCAGACGTGGTGGATGGAGAATGTGGATGAACATGCCAGAAGGTCAAAAAGCAGCAGCAGCTGCGTGAAGACTGTAAGGTGAACTAGGTTCCGAAACACAGCTCTGGGCCATCAAAAGCTTCTTGTTTACTATTAAAGTAGAAACCAAGCCCAGGTTGTTAAAATACAGTTTCCTGCGTATGTTTACTTGGAAAGATGATACAACTATGGGAATTCACCACATTTGTTAAGTTTTTATTGTGTCCAAGGTATAATATTATACAAAATTGTTATGATAAAGTATTCACCCACAAGAAGCTTATAATCTAGCAGGAAAAATAATCATGCACTTCAATTATACAAAGCTGTAGCAGGCTCATATCTCAGCAGGGAAGGGAAGTGAACCAACTGAGGGCCTGGTCGGTACAAGGCAGTGGGCCAAATGTTTGGCATGGAATTTCCACAGCAAGTGAAGTGGAGATTATTGTCCTATTTAGAAATGAAAAACATGCTTTAAAAGGCTATAAAACTTCCCAGAACTCACGGTTACTAAGTATCAGAGCCAAATGAGCTGAAATCTACTTGATACCAAAACCTGTCTTTCTCCCATAATGTGAGCTGCCTCAAATCAAGTAGAATGTAAATATTTGCAATAAGAAGAAGAAATCTAATTTTTCTTATGTTTTTTTCTTGTTTAGTTTGCTGAATGTTGTGAGGATGTTTCTGGAAGGAAGAGAACTCCAGGTTCAGAGAGCTGGGTAAAGAAACGGTAACTGGCTGCCTGCACAAACCCTCAGCTGGTGGCATTTATCTTGATCAGCACTGTGGTCCTCGGTCATCAGACCTGACTCAAGAAAACTGATCCACTCTCAGCACACTCAAGAGACATCTATGTAAAGGCCAAAATGCCAAGTTTAAAACTTAAAGTTGACTATTAATCAGATGAGATATTCACTTCTGATGTAGATACATTCTTTTCTCACCAAAAAAATTATAGGGAAATCAAGCAGAAAGCTTTTTGTTAACAAAAGCTAGGAGATGGATGACTTAAATGGCTAATTAAATACAAAAATAAGTTGTATTCATTTATTAGAGAATTATTGAACAAGTTGATGTGAAGTATTATATTTAAACACCGTGCTAGATCTTGAAGAACAGCATGGAATCAAAAGATGAAAACTCAAAGTCACTGACCTCTGATCTCTGACCCTCTTGGTCAGCTGGGAGAGAGGGCCAAGAAACAGATGGCTTTATTATTTAAGTATTAAAGGTTGCAAAGGCAGGTATTCATGCATTCGATACGAATGGAGAGACCTTTAGTCAAGATGAGGGTCAGGTGAGGCAAGTTACAGACGCAACCTAGAATAAGCAACACCTGAGTGAAATCATAAATAATGAGCAGAAGTTCCCTGAAAGAGACAGAAAGTGGATAGAGGAGGAAGTTTCAGAATTAACTGTTCAGGCGAAGACCAGAAGCAAAAAGCAGCTTGGAATTTGCAAACTGTAAGTAGTTAAGTTTTTGAAGCACAGTCTAAGTCCTGGGTGCAGTGAGATGAGGCTGGGGCATAACACAAAGAACATAGTGCCCTCATGTTCATATTGTGGGTTATTTGTGGAAGAAAAGTAGAATTGAGTGTGTTTATATAAGCTGTCCATTTTGCCAGTTTTTGCCTTGGGTTCTTTGTCATGGTATGATATATATGAGCATTGGTCATTCAGATTTTATATTTCTTTAGTTAATTTTTTAATGTTTATTTCTTACAATGTTTCTATTTCAACTAAGTTTTTATATTTGTTGATAAAACACTAATAGTCTTTTTTTATCCATTAGAGTTACAATGTACATAATGTTGATAGTTCTGACTTTTTTTTTTTTTTTTGGCTTGTTGCTCTGAAATTTCATTATATTATGTCTAGATGTGGGTGGTTTTCAAATTTATTCCTCTTTGTTAAATTGAATATAAATCTTGGTTTTAAAAACAGTCCCAGAAACTTTATCAGTTGTTACCTTTTTTCATTCTAAAACTCAGGTGTCTGGTAAATATCTTTCCTGCATCCTCCGTGTTTCGTTCTTCTTCTTTTTTTTTTGTCTTGTTTTTCTGTGCTGACTTCTGGATAAGTTTACTTTTCCAGTTTTCTAACACTTTTTCTTCTATTTCTTATATAAGATGTTCATTGAGTTTTAATTTCAATTATAATTTTTACTACTACATGTTGGCTCCTTTTCACAAGTGTTTTGGCAGTATCATATATTGATTCTTATTTTCAGGCCCCTATCTTATTTCTTGAAGCATATTAACCCTTTTAACTTTAAATTCTGTGGTAATCTAACATCTGTGCCTTTAAGTTTGGCTTATTATGGCTGTGGTTTCTGCTGGTTTTGTTCATGTCATTTCATTATGAGTTTTGTGGTTATTGACTGTAGTAGATTCCTGGCAAATTTATTGGTTGGGATCTTTTGACATCCGTTTTAAAAGTTGGTATTCAACAATGTATTTTTACTGCTTTTGTTAAGTACCTCAGAGTATTACCTTCGTAGATCAGCTTGAACTAAATTCTAGGGTTAAAAGTTTTTGCCACCTATCGTTGTGAAGACCAGCTGTGGTATGCATTTTTCAGCGGAGGTTTTTTTCTACTCAGTCTAGTGCCAAGATTTGAGATGGGTGTTTTCCATTCTTCCCCCATGAGAAGGGTGATAGATTTATTTCTGGCCATCATTACACTGATGGATGTTCTCAGGTACCAGTTAACTGTAGGGGTTTTCTGTGAGACTTTCCATTTTAGTAGGTTCCTAAACTCTTTTCCCTGCCACTTTACCGCCTCCACTTATAGAACATAAAAGCTAAAAATCAACAGGAGTTGGCAAAGACTCTAAAGCAAAAGCCAGCTTCAGTGCTCTGTTTGCCTCTTTGGGTCCTGTTTTTACTAAGATTTTGGACTTAGGAGAGTCTTTTTATTCTTGTAGATGAACAAATGCACTTTAAAAGATGCTTTAAAGTACTGTATCCAAGACATTTACGTTCTCAGTGGGAGCATTGTCAGAGTGCCTAACCCAGTATATTGTCATCAGTGGAATCCCATGCCTTTTTAACTATGGCATCTGATGGGATTTTTTAATTTGAGTTGGCACTGTCAGAGTTCCCATTTTCTTAAATGCATCAACATACAATTAAAATGTTGTTCATTAGAAAGAGTTTAACAGCTACCTCCTCCTCCTTTCCTGTAGTTGATGAATATTGTGACATCAGCTGAGACTAGAAATAAGAGAAGGTAGCACTCTTCTGATAAGAGGTAGAGAAGCTGGCTTCTACTGAAAGTAGCGAAGAAATAAAGTCTGGCATGGAATAATTGCTCATTGAGTACTCATATCAAAAGCATTGAAATAAGCTAAAAATATTAACCTTCAGGTATTTTAATATTACTTTTCTCCTAGATAAAGAAGTTCCTGGTGGTTGGCTTTAAGGAATAATCAAAAAACCTAAGTCAGCCCTTTTCTGGGGACCTGTCATCCATTTAGACACTGTGCATGTAATATGACTTAGGAATGAGGGAGCAGAAGGCAGAGACTTCTTACATGGATGAACCAGAATGCCACAATCTCCTACTGGAAAATTAAAGTCATTGGCCATTTGACCCTGTGGGATACCATGGAAACAATTCAAAGCATATTATTGCTGACATATAGGTCCGGCAAAACTAACAGGAAACACAAACAAAAAAAGAACTGTACCTCTTTAGAATTACAGACTAAATATGTATGAAATATCCACCATCTTAGCTTTACCACCTTCTCAAATCTAACTCAGGGGATATTTGAAAAATATAGATTTGACAAGTGAAACCTAAATCACCTGTGTAGTTTCCTGGTAGCTGAATATATTTTTGTGGTTAACTAGAGAGATGGCAAAGAGAAAATCAGCTATTTAAGTACCCTGTGGGTAGCAGGCTCAAGAAAACGAGGAAACAAAACACATGGTCGTTTTCATCTTGTTCCCTAGTGCAACTAGAAGGGAACGGTATTATTTCTTGAGTTCAATGTAAATGCTGGATTTCGAGATTGCCAGATTGTGTACCAGTGTTTCAGAGTATTAAAAGTTTTTCTTCAATGTTCTCAAAGACATTAAAGAAAATAACTTCAGGATGCTCAAAATCTATGTTTCAGATGGGTAAGCTGGGGGTAAAGAAAGAGATACAGTGTGTTTGGGGAATTAAAATTGTAATCATCACAGAATTTTTTAATATTATTACATGAAACTTTTAAATGTATTCTATTTTTTCTTAAAACAGCAAATATTTGGATCAGTTACATAGTTAATAGTTAATAAAATGAAATGTCATTGAATTACAGTTCCCCGTAGAACATATTTGCAGAGAGCAATCACAGGAAATAATAGTCACCTATTATAAGGTGATTTCATCTCTAAGAAAATCCAATTACATGAATGGCATTGTAGTAGTCTATACTTTCTTTGATTGGAGGATTTTAAACTTAGTTTTTACTAACATACTAAAGACTAATTATAGAAAGTATTATGCTCAAATTAAACACTGGATCTACTTTCAGAAGAAAACTTTTTTTACCTGGTTTCTTTGCTCACACAAAGATTAATAAAATCTAGTGAATCAGTGCATAGCTTTTATGGTTGACAAATAACACTTTGAAGTGAAATTACAAGAGATCAGAAGAACTAGAAGTCTAGAAACCTGGTTTTTAGTTGTAGCTCTGAAAGTAACTAGTGCAGTCTTTCCATTTTCAAAGCTACTCTGTACCTTAGTTTCTTGATCTATGAACTGAGAAGGCTGCATCAAAGATCTGTTCTAGTTTAAACTTAATAAAGATTAAGAAGTTAACCAGAATGATTCAGTTGCAGAAGACAGAAATACAACTAAATGTAGTTACAACTGTAAAGAGAACAAATTTACTGGTTATCTTGGTGAGAGGTAGACCAGTTCCAGGAGTGGGTGGGTCTAAGGACTTGAGGACATCGACAGTCAAATTTCCTGTGTCCTACTTCTGCCTTATAAATATTTTCTTTCCTGCATTTTAAGACCAATTATTTACATGAAGTAATTACAAATTTCCTGATTTATTTATGCTCCATTTAACAATGCCAGACAAGGAAAACATCTTTCTAATAGTTCTAACAAGATCCCATTACTGACGCTGGCTTGTCTGACCTGAGTCACGTGTCCAGTCCTATACTGTGGTTGAGGGAATAGACTTCTCCAATTCCTCAGGCATGGGCTATATTTCTATTCCTAAATTGAGGGGAGGAAATGCCCTTCCTCCCCAAACCATATGAACAGTGTTATGTGGCTCCCACAAAAGAGAATTGAGGTTCTCCTACCCGAAATGGAAAAGAGAAAAAGGTATACCAAGAAAACAAAACTGACATATCCTCAGCACAGATCTTTTTGATGAAAAAATCAGTCATATTCATTTCTTCATATTTTCTTGACATTAAAATTTTATTTTACTGTGTTTCTATAGCTTAAAGGAGTTATCTTAACAGGTATAGAAATTTTTTAAATCAGCACTTTAAACTTTCAATCTATAATTTAGTCAAAGATAATTATCAGCCTAAATTAAAAGAAATTTATCCATCAAATGCCATGTGGAAATTTAACTGAATCTTGTGTTTTTTTAAAAAAAAATGCTATAAAATCACATTTGGAATAAGGAGAACTTTTAATATGGGCTCTATGTTAGGGATTTTAGTGATTTTGTTTTGATAATAGTATTATATATTTATATGGGAACATACCCTATTCTTAGAATATCCGTGCTGAAGCATTTTGTGGGCAGATGGGTAGAATCTATAATACTTGAGATAGTTCATCAAAATAAACACACACAACACACATGAGTGTGTATATGTATGTGTGTCTGTGTCTATATCTGTCAAATGAAGAGGTATAAACCAAAGCAAAAAAAAAAAACAAATCCTAACTGCTATTGCATTTTTCTAAGCAACAACTTGGAACTGATTGTATAATATTTTTCAATTTCCATAGTAAATAATATACTTTGGGGATACTGTTATGAATCGCATCACTCCAGTCCATATCTTTTTCTGTTCCTCCCTTCTTTCATATTCCCCCATCCAGAGGAAAATAAATGGTGATCAAAGATTACTGCTCATATGTAAAGATCCTTTGTTGTCAGTTCTTACCCATTTCTTAGCCATGCCAGTTACTGTTAATAAGTAGCTGGTTATTTGTAGCTTCTGTTTCTCTTTTCTGGACCCAATGAATGTTGATAGTTTCTCACCCCTACAATCAGTGCAATTTGGAAAGATACTCCTTGCCCATCTGTAACAGTAATGTTTATAATTTTTGAGCATTTACTACATGACAACATAATGTTAGATGACACAATGTTTTTAAAAACCCTATTTAGTTTGAGCAGATGGTGAATGACAGCCAGGGGTGCTGCAGTCCATGAGGCTGCAAAGAATCGGACATGACTTAGTGACTGAACTATTCAGACAAAACTTGGCCCAATCCCTACTTGAGTCAAACCGCAACCACGTATCTTTTGCCTGAGTTACTACTCTAGACTCCATCTCTTGACTTTGTTCCTATGTAAAGGATCTTCTCCAAGGCAGCTGGCCAGTCATTCCCTAGGTCAGAGACAGGAATTTTTGTCTGTAGTTGCCCAATCCTCAGCATGGATCAATGCTTGCCATACCAGTGGTGCTAAATAATTATCAAGTGAGTGAATAAATACCATTTATCTTCTCAAAACATCTTAATGGCTTACCTTTGCCATTAAAATAGTATGCAAATCAAACCTTAATTCACAAGGCCTTTCCCTACCTACCTCCCCATTAGCCTTTTCCCCCCAACTTTGCCAGGTTTACTGCTGCCTTCAGGTTTGTTTGTGATTCCCTCTGCTTGGAATCTTCTACCTCCAAATCTTCTTTTTTTAGTTTGTTTATTTTTATTTGGAAAATAATTGCTTTACAATATTGTGTTGGAATCCAAATCTTTATCTCTCTTTTCATGCACATCTCAAGTCAAATGCCACTTCTTTAGGTTTTCTTGATGGCCACCCAATCTTACCTAATTCCTCTAGCCAGGCACTGTTGATCACATCACTTCCATTTATTTTATTCATAGCCCTGAATAATAAATATTATTTATATTATTTTTTCCCACTTATTAGTTTATTTTCTGTC
The DNA here is from genome assembly GCF_029378745.1 of Bos indicus. Classification (NCBI taxonomy): domain Eukaryota; kingdom Metazoa; phylum Chordata; class Mammalia; order Artiodactyla; family Bovidae; genus Bos; species Bos indicus. The sequence goes on from NC_091770.1 coordinate 34,988,182, forward strand.
ATTCACTGCTAGAATGCAGCCTCCACATGTCTAAGGTCTTTACTAGATAAAGATTTAACACAATTTCTAGCTCTTAGGGCAGTTCCTGTTACATAGTAGGTCTGCAATGGATGCACTTTTTTTTTAATAAATGAAATCAGGAAAATAAGGCTTAAAGAAATTAATATTGAACCCAAATATTGAAGTTCATTCCTGTATTGTGAACTTCTAAATATGAGTATATTCATTTTATATGTTCCAATATAAATATTCATTCTTATGTTCCAACCAAAGTAAAAGTTAAGCATATTTTTCTCTGAGTATTTTCTTTGAATCTCTTCATTGGATATACTCAACCCTCTGTTGTAGATTCAGGTAGAGCAATTGTGAAGAAAAATATTCTTTGCTTTTTATATCTAACTACCACTTTTTAAGAATTTTCTCTGATCTTTCAGGCTGATTGGCTATATGATTTTCTGCTTTTTCTTGGGAATAATGAGAAACCAGAAATAGGAATTAGGAAAATTCATTCTAGAGTTTTAATTGTAATGGATAATTCTTAGCAAAACTATTCTTAGAAATAGACTAAGCAGGTCCCTGCTTCCCTGGTGCTTCAGTGGTAAAGAATCCACCTGCCAATGCAGGAGACCCAGGGTTCCATCCCTGGGTTGAAAAGAGCTCCTGCAGGAGGAAATGGCAACCCACTCCAGTATTCTGGTCTGGAAAACTCCATGGACAGAGGAGCCTGGCGAGCTATAAGACATGGGGTCACAAGAGAGTTAGACATGACTTAGTGATTAAACAACAAAGCAGATCCCTCCGCACTCCCAATGTCAGGTTACATGTGTTTGAGTCACTTTTTCTTGCTGTTAATTCAGATATGAAATTACATCAGTGTACCTTTAAATAAAAAGCAGTACAGTTTTTCTCATACAAAGTAAAATATGTTTATCTGATAAATTATATAACTTTAGAAATCCTGACGTTTATAACATTTAAAGTGCTTTCACCTACCTTATATTAATTTGAAAAGAGTCCAGGGAGCTAGGTATGTCTTGAAACATTCCTCTTTAACAGATGGGGACACTGAGGCAGCAGATGGGAAGGAGCACATCTACACAACAACGGGCAGCAAGGTAGAAAATTCACAGCTGGGAATTAAGTCTTTTGGTTTTCTCTCCAGGACTGTTCAAGTGAGGTAAGGTAACAGATACTGGTATCAATAGGTAAATGTTACTAGAAAAATGTCACACCAAATGAAAATATTTTTTTAAAGTAAAAGAATAAAAAGAATCAGACTTTTAAAACATTTATAGCATCAATATTTTGAATGGGATACAGAGAAATGAATTGTCATTGTCTTTAAGCACCTAAAATGAACAATTAAAATGACCATATTAGGAATTTGGGAAAAAAAAAAAGCCATTAAGGCAGAATGCTTATCAGACTAACTGCTACTGCTGCTGCTAAGTCGCTTCAGTCGTGTCCGACTCTGTGCGACCCCATAGGCGGCAGCCTACCAGGCTCCCCCATCCCTGGGATTCTCCAGGCAAGAACACTGGAGTGGGTTGCCATTTCCTTCTCCAATGCATGAAAGTGAAAAGTGAAAGTAAAGTCACTCAGTGGTGTCGGACTCTTAGTGACCCCATGGACTGCAGCCCACCAGCCTCCTCCATCCATGGGATTTTCCAGGCAAGAGTATTGGAGTGGGCTGCCTTTGCCTTCTCCCTATCAGACTAGAGGTTTATATTAAATCCCATTTTCAACAGGAAAACTGTACTTTTTTGAACATCAGCTAAAATACCTTTATTTCTTGCTTTGCTGAAATCATAATTTAGACATATGTCATAATTGAATTTGAATAGAAGCAAACTTTACTCAGTTTAACTTCTAAAAATGATTTATATGGATGAAACTTGTGAGTTTAGCTAGCTAATTATCTAAACAATGTTTCCTTTATAATGTTAAATGTTCCAATGAAGATAACAGGTGAATTTATTATAAGTTGGAGTCCCATTAGGAAACAAGTGGCACACTCAAATTAAAATTATTCAAAAGGAGTTTATTTTCAAGGGTAGGAGGAGGCTTCTTCTGACCTCCTTTTTGAGTTCCTTGTTGGTTAATCCAAACCTAAAGCAAGATCAGCCTCTGAGGGCAATGGGCAGGAGAGAGAAGGGTGGAAATAGATCTGGAGGTGCAAGTTGGAAGTATCTGCCAGAGTGATACGAGACATGAAGATGATACTGATGAGACAGCTAGCACTTATTGTTTGATATCTATCCATTTTTGCATTTAGCATTCATTGACTCATTTAATTCTCTCAAATAGCCTATGAAGTTAGTAGTTTGTCCATGTCACATGTGAAGAAACTGAACTTCTCACTTTCTGGTGAATTTCTTCAAGGTGTGTTCATGATTATCTTCCTCCTCAGGGCCAGAGTCCATGAGAAAAAAGATGTCAAACTCTGGCAGGGAGAATGGGCCACAGACTCTTGTTTTGATTATTTCCCTTGGAAAAATAAAAAAAAGCAATACTGATATATTTATGCTTATGTATTCACTTTTGTGAATGAAAAGTGAAAGCGACTTCACTTTCGCTTTTCACTTTCATGCACTGGAGAAGGAAATGGCAACCCACTCCAGTGTTCTTGCCTGGAGAATCCCAGGGATGGGGGAGCCTGGTGGGCTGCTGTCTATGGGGTCGCACAGAGTTGGACACGACTGAAGCGACTTAGCAGCAGTAGCAGCATTCATTTTTTATTAAAAATACATAATAAAATACAGATTTTTTTTTTCTAGTTAACTGAATAAAATAAGAATCTTCTGATAGAAAAACTTGCCAATGTTGTCTCAGTGCACATAATTAAGAAGGTAAACCAATAAGGATGAGTCTCCCAACACACTTAATTTTCTAATCAGCCTCAGAAAGAAGTAAATTCAGGAGACAGAACTGTTTGTTGTTCAGTGGCACAGTCATGTCCAACTCTGTGACCCTATGGACTGTAGCACACCAGGCTTCCCTGTCCTTCACTGTGTCCCAGAGTTCACTCAAACTGATGTCCATTGACTCGATGATGCCATTCAACTGTTTCATCCTCTGCTACCCCCTTCTCCTCCTGTCCTCAGTCTTTCCCAGAATCAGGGTCTTCTCCAGTGAGTTGACTCTTGGCATCAGGTGGCCAAAGTATTGGAGCTTCAGCATCAGTCCTTCCAATGAATATTCAGAATATTTTCCTTTAGGATTGACTGGTTTGATCTCCTTCCTGTCCAAGGGACTCTCAAGAGTTTTCTCCAGCACCACAGTTCAAAAGCATCAATTCTTTAGCACTCAGCCTTCTTTATGGTCCAACTCTCACATCCATACATGACTACTGGAAAATCCATAGCTTTGACTATATGGACTTTTGTTGGCAAAGTGATGTCTCTGTTTCTTAATATGTTGTCTAGGTTGGTCATAGCTTTTCTTCCAAGGAGCAAGCATCTTTTAATTTCCTGGGTACAGTCACCATCTGCAGTCTATTTTAGAGCAAGAAAATAAAGTCTGTCACTTTCCATTTTTGTCCCCCCATCTATTTGTTGTGAAGTAATGGGACTGGATGCCATTACCTTTGTTTTCAGAATGTTGAATTTTAAGTCAGCCTTTAGTCTCTCCTCTTTCACCTTCATCACAAGGCTCTTTAGTTCCTCTTCTCTTTCTGCCATTAAAGTGGTATCATCTGCATATCTGAGGTTATTGATACTTCTCCTGGCAATCTTGATTCCAGCTTATGTTTCATCCAGCCCAGTATTCCACATGATGTACTCGGTATAGAAATTAAATAAGCCGGGTGACAGTACTGCTGTCACACACAGGGTGACAGAAAGCAGCCTTGATGTACTGCTTTCCCAATTTGGAACCAGTTGTTCCATGTCCAGTTCTGTTTCTTCTTGAATTGCATACAGTTTTCTCAACAGGCAGGTAAGGTGGTCTGGTATTCCCATCTCTTGAAGAATTTTCCACAGTTTGTTGTGATCCACACAGTCAAAGGCTTTAGTGTAGTCAATGAAGCAGAAGTAGATATTTTTCTGGAATTCCCTTGCTTTATCTATGATCCAACAGATGTTGGCAGTTTAATATCTGTTTCCTCTGCCTTTTCTAAATACAGCTTGTAATTCTGGAAGTTCTCAGTTCACATACTTTTGAAGCCTAGCTTGAAAGATTTTGAGCATTACCTTGTTAGCATGTGAGACGAATGCAAATGTGCAGTAGTTTGAGCATTCTTTGGCATTGCCCTTCTTTGGGATTGGAATGAAAACTGACTTTTTCCATTCCTGTGGCCACTGCTGAGTTTTCCAATTTGCTGGCTTATTGAGTGCAACACTTTAACAGCATCATCTTTTAGGATTTGAAATAGCTCAGCTGGAATTCCATCACCTCCACTAGCCTTGTTCATAGTGATGCTTCCTAAGGTCTACTTGATCTCACACTTTAGGATGTCTGGCTCTAGGTGAGTGATCACATCATCATGGATAAAACTGTTAGATGCATGTTTTTACTGTCTTCTTTGCTTTCACTATTGAGCAAACAGCTTTCTCTGGTTTGTAAACCACTGGTGTAAACTTGTGTGAACATTTTTCTAACTGAAAGTTGAAATATGAGCTTCAGTTTGAAACTCATTTGGAAAGTTAGGAAAGATCCAGCTGAGATAGCACAGAAACATTTGTGAGGCACTCTTCCAGGACCATGAGTTAATAAATCCTCAAAATGCATCTTGTACCAGGGTATGCTCTCAAAGTCTACTGGATCTTGTACCTAGGTGTGCTCACAAAGTCTGTGTCCCTTCCTCTTTGCCTTGACCTTTGACCTCTTGACCTTTCTTCTGTATTTACACAAGGGGAATAAAGTACAACAAACATATTGGTAGTTTGCATAGATTGGTATGTAAATTGTTAGTGGGTTGTTTTTTTTTTTTTGGTATCCCACCATATTCTACTAGGATACATAAAATTGGTGCCAAAAATAGTCCCATAGGGCACAGAACTGAATGATTGAGAAAGAGGAGACAAAAATATGGAGACAGCAATAAATCACTTCTCAGGCTTTATTATTAGTCTCTTTAGAGTTTCCATGAGTTACTCATAATATGTGTAGAAGTATTACATTTGACCAGAAAATATGGCCAATGTAGACAGACCCAAGTCCCTCAAGCTGACTATCAAAGACTGTGAAGATTCATGACTCAATCATATCAACCTTTGCTGTACCCAGGCCAGTCAAACTCTTGCCTCTGTTTGACTTTACATCCCCTCTATAAAACAGGCATAGAAGTCATAAAAAACAGGATGTTTTAGGAGGTTGATGAAATAATTTGTAAAAGGTACTTTTAAATCCCCATAGATCCTTTATACTAATTCATTTTGGGGATTTTTCCATGGTATATTTTACCAGTTTAAAATTTACAGGCCATATCACCACATAAATATTTGTTCTAGCTTAGTGCTTAATAGGTGGAATGGTGTTTCTTGCATGCTATTTTATTGATAGAACATTTTAGCTGTACTCCTTGGAGAAACACAGACCATGAAAGAATTGATTGCTTTGCTCGATGTATGCTTCAGGGATCTGCACCACTGTATGGACCTCTTATATATTACCAGATAACACAGCAAACTCTCCCTCCTCTTAAAAAAATTCAGACACTATGAACAAATAGAATATATATATGATGTTCAAATCTTGTTTCCCCCACTTCTCAGGTTTAAAGGACCTGCTATTAACTCTGCTCTGAATTCTTTAAAAGCATAATGTTGACCATGTTGTCCTAAACTCTCCCTACAGGATGTGTTGGCATCTTCTATAGTATATACTCAGTCTTCCATGTATCCCAGCGAATCTGCTCAGATTAAAATCAAATCAAAACAACTCACTGAGTGGTAAACAGATGGCTGATATTCAGCTTTCCTTGCTGGCTACAGTGGTGGCCCATGAAGCATTACCTGCTGGATGGGCTTTCTTCTTGGCATTGTTTTCCTTCACATTTCAGCTTCTGAGCCTGTGATTATGGATCAGAGCTTGAAAAAAGTTTGTGGTTTGCTCAGAAAAAGATTGCATGAAGTGCATCAGTGCTTTCCCGGCTGAAAACATCTGTTAGGAGACACAAATTTAGCTTCTCATTGTTGGCTTCCTGTGTACCAGACAGAGTTTATTATTTAACTGATGACTGGGAGAAACGGGCTCCTGCAACAATCTGGCCACAAACTGAAGATGGATTTTTACATTTGTTATTTAAATTACCTTGAGAGGAAAGGATTTGGGAATGAAGTGTTGACCTTTAATCCTTGTTGGCTAAGAAATCAGCTCCAAGAGTATTATCAAAAGTGAATATATTCATACATGTATATTTATATGTGTGTATATATTATATATGCTTAAATTGTAAGCTTTAGGAAGCCACTTTGCTTTCTTAAGAAAAGGAAAAGATTTTAAAATATGAGGTAACTTGAATTTAGCTAAGATAAAAGAGAGAATTGCTTTTTAGGAATTTTATGAGAGATTGTACTGAAATAAAATTTAAATTGCAGCTAAATAGTACCCCAGCACACCAGAATGGACATCAGTGGATGTCATCCCACATAGTATATCAGCTACTAACGGAGCATTCCTAAAGACTTGTTTCCTTACTGAAATATTTGAAGAAGCAGGAATGGAGAATAAATTCTCATCATCCTCCATACAACTGCAATATATACAAATGTCCTTGAATTTATTACTTTATTACATTCCATAGAAGTTGTACTTCCAACTTTGTGATCCTATGTCTACAGATTGTTTACTGTTTTCTGCTCTTCCAGCCAGCTGAGTTGGTTTGGTGAGATGGTTCTCAAATATGACTGCTCATTAGATCACCTGGGGAGGACTTTTAGTATATACTTGTTCCTGGGTCCCAATCTAGACAAAATGAGTCAGAATTTCTTAGATTATAAGAAACCTAAATGAGTGCCTGTCAATTATAAACTTAAGTGACTTATTCTGACTTCTTCAACTGAACCATGAAATGAATAGACAAACGCTCTCTTAAGTCCCATCAAAGGGTGCAAAGCCATTGTTATCATTTCTTAAAAATTCAGATTGAAGTCAGGACCTTGACATCTCAGTATCTCATTTAATCTTGACCACAACTTTTCAAGGACTGCATTATCTATTTTAGAGATGGTGGCAGAGGGTCAGTGACCTTAAGAACATTTCCCTAGGACATAACATTTAATACATGGTAGAACAAAAATTTAAATCCAGATGGATTTAAAAGGAATTACAGTCAAATTCTTAGCTTTTTCATCAGTGGTTTTCATTCCTTGATTCAACCTCAGTTTTTATAACAAATATTTTGACCTCTTTATACTATCTATATCTCAGAAAAGTAAAACCCCATAATTATAATGAAATAAAAGATAAAAGGAAAGGAAACTAAAAACAATAAACACTGCCTTATTTATTTGATGTCTAAAAGCATATATGATCACATTAGAAGATGTAATAAAGTAGTCAGCTGCTCGTACCTACAATTAACTTTAGAATCACTGAATGCCACAGCTTCACCTGAACTTTGACACAGATGCATTGTGTAGGCAACTTATGTACTCGTGAGCAACTTGTATTCAAGGACACAAGTTTTTCCAAGGGTATAACTTTTGATCTGCTTAATGAACAAAACAGCCTAAATTTCCTCTTGATTAATAATGTAGTTGCAATACTGGAAAAATCAGTGTATAAATACCTCATAGCTCAGGTGATAAAGAATCTACCTGCAGTGCGGGAGATCTGGGTTCAATCCCTGGGTTGGGAACATCCCCTGGAGAAGGGACAGGCTACCCACTCCAGTATTCTAGCCTGGAGAAATCCATGGACTATATAGTCCATGGGGTCAGAAAGAGTTGGACACAACTGAGTGACTTTCACTTACTTAGTGAAAGGTCTTTTCTGTCTGTGTAAAATGGAGTTGGATTGGAGCTCTGATCATTATAAACAGATTTTTCACTTCTTTGGCTGTTTGGAAATTCAAAAGCCATACAGAATGCTTTATTGTTCATCATGTGGGACTCTCTGAGGAATTTCAGAAAGATAAAAATCTCTAGTTCTTGCCCACCCATCTGAGCCACCAGGGAAGTCCAATACCAAATATACCAAATTCCAAATATAAGATTGGTAGAACTCTCCAACTTTCTTTCTCCCAAAATCTTGTAATATCTGAAAACTCCTCCAGTTCACCAAAAGCACTACTAGGGTGGGGGTAGGGGGTAGCAGGGCCATTGTTGAGACTTACTTCAATGCGCCAAATTGGCTGAAGAGCACCTAGAGCTAATCTTATATATGCTGCGTGAATCTTGTGTTTTTCTCTTTGGGGCATACAGTACATTGGTTAACTGAGTAACTAACTAGAAACCCAGGTCTACTATTAACATGCTTAGCCAAGGAACATCTTCGCTGAAGCCTTCTTTATTTACAGTATGTTTCTTATGGAAATTAATGACACAGAGGCAAAAGGGGAGGCAATGGAAAAAATGTACTGATCTCATTCTATTACTTTCATGATGGGAACAAAGTGACACATTAAGATGCTGTAGAAAAGAAAATCTATTTCTCTATCTAAGATGTTCTTGTGACACTTCAAAAATTTATAATAGGAATCTGTCATCTACTATACACTGGCCCACAATGAAGCTAAGAATAGCTTTTGCTCCAGGCATTCTTTTCCTTTAAGCCACAACACAAAGAGAGAATGATAGGCGTTTTCCTTCAATCACTTAGATTTTAGTCAGAATTTGTTTCCTAAACCTTAGCCACCAACTTGGTCTGGTTTAAATAAAAACTCTGAAAACTGAACCAGCTGACATTCATCCTTGTCATCTTTTTTTCACTATTATGCACCATTTACTTTTTATTATGACCAGATATATTTAATATTTAGATATTTACTTTTCATTCTCAAGATTTTTAGCATACTTATGATTTAGGATTTGTCAAGGAAGCATTCTTTTTTTATATTAGAGTTTTATATTATTTTACAATATTATAGTTTCAGGTGTACAGCAAAGTGATTCAGTTTATATATATATATGTATACACACACACACTGTACACACACACACACACACACGTGTGTATATAAATACACATACACACATATGGACTTCCCAGGTGGCTCAGTGGTAAAGAATCTGCCTGTCAATGCAGGAGCCACAGGAGACCTGAGTTTGATCCCTCGATAGGGAAGATCCCCTGGAGGAGGAAATGCCAACCCATTCCAATATTCTTGCTGGGATAATCCCATGGACAGAGGAGCCTGGCAGGCTATAGTCCATGAAATCTCAAAGAGTCAGACATGACTGAGCATGCATACACATACAGATCAGATCAGATCAGTCGCTTAGTCGTGTCCGACTCTTTGCAACCCCATGAATCGCAGCATGCCAGGCCTCCCTGTCCATCACCAACTCCTGGAGTTCACTCAGACTCACGTCCATCGAGTCAGTGACGCCATCCAGACATCTCATCCTCTGTTGTCCCCTTCTCCTCTTGCCCCCAATCCCTCACAGCATCAGCGTCTTCTCCAATGAGTCAACTTTTCACATGAGGTGGCCAAAGTACTGGAGTTTCAGCTTTAGCATCATTCCTTCCAAAGAATACCCAGGGCTAATCTCCTTCAGAATGGACTGGTTGGATCTCCTTGCAGTCCAAGGGACTCTCAAGAGTCTTCTCCAACACCACAGTTCAAAAGCATCAATTCTTCGGTGCTCAGCCTTCTTCACAGTCCAACTCTCACATCCATACATGATCACAGGAAAAACCATAGCCTTGACTAGATGAACCTTTGTTGGCAAAGTAATGTCTCTGCTTTTGAATATGCTATCTAGGTTGGTCATAACTTTCCTTCCAAGGAGTAAGCGTCTTTTAATTTCATGGCTGCAGCCACCATCTGCAGTGATTTTGAAGCCCAGAAAAATAAAGTCTGACACTATTTCCACTGTTTCACCATCTATTTCCCATGAAGTGGTGGGACCAGATTGCATGATCTTCGTTTTCTGAATGTTGAGCTTTAAGCTAACTTTTCCACTCTCCACTTTCACTCTCATCAAGAGGCTTTTTAGTTCCTCTTCACTTTCTGCCATAAGGGTGGTGTCATCTGCATATTTAAGGTTATTGATATTTCTCCTGGCAATCTTGATTTCAGCTTGTGTTTCTTCCAGTCCAGCATTTCTCATGATGTACTCTGCATAGAAGTTAAATAAGCAGGGTGACAATATACAGCCTTGACTACTCCTTTTCCTATTTGGAACCAGTCTGTTGTTCCATGTCCAGTTCTAACTGTTGCTTCCTGACCTGCATACAAATTTCTCAAGAGGCAGATCAGGTGGTCTGGTATTCCCATCCCTTTCAGAATTTTCCACAGTTTATTGTGATCCACACAGTCAAAGGCTTTGACATAGTCAATAAAGCAGAAATAGATGTTTTTCTGGAACTCTCTTGCTTTTTCCATGATCCAGCAGATGTTGGCAATTTGATCTCTGGTTCCTCTGCCTCTTCTAAAACCAGCTTGAACATCAGGAAGTTCACGGTTCACATGTTGCTGAAGCCTGGCTTGGAGAATTTTGAGCATTACTTTACTAGCGTGTGAGATGAGTGCAATTGTGCGGTAGTTTGAGCATTCTTTGGCATTGCCTTTCTTTGGGATTGGAATGAAAACTGACCTTTTCCAGTCCTGCGGCCACTGCTGAGTTTTCCAAATTAGCTGGCATATTGATTGCAGCACTTTCACAGCATCATCTTTCAGGATTTGAAATAGCTCAACTGGAATTCCATCACCTCCACTAGCTTTGTTCGTAGTGATGCTTTCTAAGGCCCACTTGACTTCACATTCCAGGATGTCTGGCTCTAGGTCAGTGATCACACCATCGTGATTATCTGGGTCGTGAAGATCTTTTTTGTGCAGTTCTTCTGTGTATTCTTGCCATCTTTTCTTAATATCTTCTGCTTCTGTTAGGTCCATACCATTTCTGTCTTTATCGAGCCCATCTATGTACGAAATATTCCTTTGGTATCTCTGATTTTCTTGAAGAGATCCCTAGTCTTTCCCATTCTGTTGTTTTCCTCTATTTCTTTGCACTGATCGCTCAAGAAGGCTTTCTTATCTCTTCTTGCTATTCTTTGGAACTCTGCATTCAGATATTTATATCTTTCCTTTTCTCCTTTGCTTATCGCTTCTCTTCTTTTCACAGCTATTTGTAAGGCCTCCCCAGACAGCTATTTTGCTTTTTTGCATTTCTTTTCCATGGGGATGGTCTTGATCCCTGTCTCCTGTACAATGTCACAAACCTCATTCCATAGTTCATCAGGCACTCTATCTATCAGATCTAGGCCCTTAAATCTATTTCTCACTTCCACTGTATAATCATAAGGGATTTGATTTAGGTCATACCTGAATGGTCTAGTGGTTTTCCCTACTTTCTTCAATTTCAGTCTGAATATGGCAATAAGGAGTTCATGGTCTGAGCCACAGTCAGCTCCTGGTCTTGTTTTTGCTGACTGTATAGAACTTCTCCATCTTTGGCTGCAAAGAATATAATCAATCTGATTTTGGTGTTGACCATCTGGTGATGTCCATGTATAGAGTCTTCTCTTGTGTTGTTGGAAGAGGGTGTTTGCTATGACCAGTGCATTTTCTTGGCAAAACTCTATTAGTCTTTGCCCTGCTTCATTCCGTATTCCAAGGCTAAATTTGCCTGTTACTCCAGGTGTTTCTTGACTTCTTACTTTTGCATTCCAATCCCCTATAATGAAAAAGACATCTTTTTGGGATGTTAGTTCTAAAAGGTCTTGTAGGTCTTCATAGAACCATTCAACTGCAGCTTCTTCAGCATTACTGGTTGGGGCATAGACTTGGATTACTGTGATATTAAATGGTTTGCCTTGAAAACGAACAGAGATCATTCTGTCGTTTTTGAGATTGCATCCAAGTACTGCATTTCAGACTCTTTTTTTGACCCTGATGGCTACTCCATTTCTTCTGAGGGATTCCTGTCTGCAGTAGTAGACATAATGGTCATCTGAGTTAAATTCACCCATTCCAGTCCATTTCAGTTCGCTGATTCCTAGAATGTCGACATTCACTCTTGCCATCTCTTGTTTGACCACTTCCAATTTGCCTTGATTCATGGACCTGACATTCCAGGTTCCTATGCAATAGCAACATTGCATACATGTACACTTACATATATATACATTACATGTATATACACTTACATATATACATTATGCAACAGGAACATTGCCTACACATACACTTACACATATATACATTCTTTTTCAGATTCTTTTCCTGTATAGGTTATTATAGAGTATTGAATATAGTTAATAGGTTCTTAATTGAATATCTATTTTATATATAGTAGTGTGTATCTGTAAATCTCAATCTCTTAATTTATCCCTCTCTGCTACCTTTCCTCTTTGGTAACTCGAAGTTTATTTTCTATGTCTATGAGTCTATTTATATTTTGTAAATAAGTTCATTAATTTCACTTTGCTTCCACACCTAGGTAACATATATTTGTCTCTGACTTCACTTAGTATGACAACCTCTAGGTCCATCCATGTTGCTACAAATGGCATTATTTCATTCTTTTTTATGGCTGATTAATAGTCCATTGTATATATGCCCACTCCAGTGTTCTTTCCTGCAGAATCCCAGGGATAGCAGAGCCTGGTGGGCTGCCATTTATGGGGTTGCACAAAGTTGGACACAACTGAAGCGACTTAGCAGCAGCAGCAGCAGCAGCAGCATATATGTAACACATCTTCTTGATCTGTTCATCTGCTGATGGACACTTAGATTGCTTCTATGTCTTGACTATTATAAATAGTGCTCCAATGAACATTGGAGTACATGGATTCTTTCAACTGATGGTTTCTTCCAAATATGTGCCCAGGAGTGGGATTATAGGATCATATAGTAGCTCTATTTTAAGACTACTTAAGAAACTGCATACTGTTCTTCATAGTGGCTGTACCAGTTTACATTCCCACTAACAGTGTAGGAGGGTTCTCTTTCACCACTCAAGTGGATACTTGAAATTCCCAGAAAAGGAACAGCCAAGTCATATTCTTTTACATTGTTCATGGCTGTGTGTTGGTTTGATCTTGCTTTGGGTATTCCAACTACCTATTTGAGTGAGGAAAGGCACTATCAACATTATTAACTTTCAGGAGAAAATCAAAGATAACACTTAGAAAGTCCACATGCCTTTAAAACAAGTCAACAATAGACTTAAGATTACTTCCTAATTGATTAAAGTGCTTGATGTGGATTAAGTATTTAAAGAATAGGATAGGAGAAAACTTTCTCCACCCAGGGAAAATGTTAAAATAAATGTTTTCTATTCAAACATCATCTCTCTTCATACCAATGACAGGTAATTTTCAAAGGTGGAAAATTATTCTTTCTCTTTTTTCCAATCTAATATTCCTTTGAAAAATAGTTTTTGGTTTGGAAAATGGATATTTTCCTCCAGTAGAAATAAAACTTGCCAATTGATGCAAGTAGTTTAACTCAGGTTGGGTTGAATTTGGAAAAAGTTTACATTTGCAGTGATAAAGGCTTGATTTTTCTCTCTTAAGTTTTAGTTTTCTCTCATAGCTTTTTATTTGCAATTGAGAAAAAAGTTGGATTGAGAACAAAATAAGAAATTAATACCTCACTCGTTTATTCAAACATGAATTGTATTCTGTGCTGTGTCAAATATATTCAAATTTTCTTTTTCTTATAATTCTCTAAAAAATACCAAATAAGAAAGATTAATAAACTAAAGTGATATTAAACTCTTAGCAGCTAGCAGCTAACTCCCTCATGTATAAGTGAACAAGAGACAGACTTCTCAGTGATAATAATGGAAATGAGTTGAGAAGGCTAAAACAAATGAGTTATTTTAGAATTAAGCCTTTACCCACTGTAGGGTTTTTTTATATATCGGATCCTTGGGTACGCCTCCCTTTAAGAGACAGCTCTCCCTTGAGTGTGGGCTGGAGTTAGTGATGCTTCTAATGAACAGAATAAAGCAAAATTTATGACATGTGGATATGGCAGCAAAAAAAAAAAAAAAAAAACCAGTAACATAGTGGCTTCTATCTTGTACTCTTTTATCTTGGGTCACTTTCTAGGGAAAGTCAGCTGCCTTATTATGAGAACATTCAAGCAGCCATATGCAGAAGCCCATGTAGTCAGAAACAGAGGCCTCTTGTCAACAGTCATATGGGTGAGGCCGTCTTGGGAGCAGATCCTTTGGTTTCAGTCAAACCTTCAGATGATTCCTATTTCAGTAGGGACCCTGACTCAGAACTCCTGGACTAGGCCCCTCCTGAATTCTTGACTCATGGAAACAATTAGACAGTAAATATTTGTTGTGTAAACCATTAATTTTAGAGTAACTTGCACATGGCAGTAGATAACTAAAACATCAATAATATGTCTTTGATACTCATTGATATTTAGAGCATACTCCATTTTGTCACATTCCAAATCCAAGAATACACTAGCTTTTTAACATATCAACTCAAACATGTGGAGAAGTAAGGCTACTACTAGATTTAGTTTTCACAGATCTGGAATGATTTTTCAGTTTATGTAGTACTCTTAGCATGCATTCTTTGAGGTTTATTAATAGACTTTGGTAACTGGTTTATAGACATAGGCCTTCCTTGGTGGCTCAGCTGGTAAAGAATCCACCTGAAATGCGGCAGACCTGGGTTCAATACCAGGGTTGGGAAGATTCCCTAGAGAAGGTATGGCTACCCACTCCAGTATTCTGGCCTGGAGAATTCCATGGACTGTATAGCCCATGGGGTTGCAAAGAGTTGGACACATTGAGTGACTTTCACTTTTAGTTTATAGAAATAACTCTTTTTTCTTATGATCTAATAAAAATTGAAACGGTAATGCTGTAAGTGGTAGTGGTAGTAAACTCCATGGATAAGTGTAGGACTGGCTATTTGGGTTCAAGTTCTGGCTTCACTACTTTCTAGCTGTGTGACTTAGAGCGAATCACTGCTGTCTCTGTCCCTAGATTCTTCGTGTGTGAAACAGGCATAACAATAGTACCTTCTTCTTAAGAGTTTCCAGATGTTTAAGCTGGTTGGTTTAACATCTCAAAATCAGTGTAATTTACTGCATTGATGAATGAAGGAGACAATCACAATTCATTTTAATACACATGGAAAAAGCATTTGATAAATGCCACATCAATTCCACAGTTTTTAAAAACCTCAAACTCAGAATAGAAGAGAAGCAAACATCTTTCAGTTGTAAGAAGTTATCTATAAAACATTTAAAAATCTTATATTTAATCCTGAAATGCAAATTTTCCCTTTTGAATTTAGAAAATTAAAATATTTAGCTTCTTACTTTGTGTATCTAGAAGAATGAAATTAAATTTCATATTGCTTGGTTCTGAAACAACTTGTCCTCAATTCACTTATGAACACTGTTAATTTATCTCAGAGTGTTTATTTCTTTACCTGTGTGATAGCACCAAAGGAAAAAGAAACACACAGTAATGAAAACACAGGGTGATGAAACACAGTGACTCTCAACAACTGTTCAGAAGTGGTGTATGTTGCCTCTCATATTTTATTGGCCAAAGTAAGAACCAAGCATGTAATCATTGGGGCAAAGAAGTATAATCACCCCAGAAGTAGAGGCAGAAAATATTGAGGATAATTATAAAATCCATTGCCCAGATTTGTATATCATGTCCTTTGTAAACAAGGCAGAGAATATTACCTAAATGCTAATCCCTTAATGCTAAAATTACACAGGAATAGGGGCCTTGTTAGTGAATGTGGTGACTTAATTGAGATTCTATTGGGTCTTTATCTTGTCACTGTCTTGCAGAATTTCATCTGTTAATCAAGAACTTTTCTTTGATATTTTAACTCTTGGTATCCAAGATTTCTCAATCTGGGAAATTATGTGTGCCTATGGGATAAACTACACTAAAATAATACTATATATTTATATAATCCTTTACAGTTTACTGGGATACTTTCATGTTATTTCACTTTAAAAAGCAATGGAATAGAGTTAGACATTTTAATTGCCTGTTACTCAATTATGTTTCCCAATAGACAGAGAAAAAAAAATGAGAATAGGGGCAATCTTGTACTCATTTCCCCATCCTCAGAGTCTAACACAATGTCTGACACAAGGAGGGCTCATTTATTGAGTGAAATGGTATTCAGTTACTTGTTCAAGATCATGGTGCTAACAATTTTGGGAGCAAGGATTGAATACAGGCCTTCTGGACCCAACAGCGATGTTTGCTTCTCTACACCCCTGCTAACCCAATAATACTTGCCTATATGAGGGCAGAGAAACTAGAAAAGCAGAGAATAATTAATTAGTTTGTATTTTCTTGGAAACTGACCAACATTTCCACTTTCAGCATGCTGGCAGGTAAACAGATAAGATAAAGCATGGGTCAGTAGGAATGCAACTGCTGAGAAGTCCCTGCCCATAAAATACCATCAATGTGCCCATCTGTTTCATATAGAGATACACGTTTTTCAAAATTAACATATTTACACCAATTTAAGTGAAGACAATATGTTCAGAAAGGTATTAGGAAGTGCTGCGGAAGGCTGGTGAGCAGCCTGAGGTCTGAGAGCATCAGTCACTAGCATTTCCTTGCGTTCGAAGAACCATGAAGCTGGTAGTTGTTGGTTGCCTGTTTGCTAAGTCATGTCTGATTCTTTTGCAACCCCATGAACTGCAGCCCACCAGGCTCCTCTGTCCAAGAGATTTCCCAGGCAAAAGCACTGGAGTGGGCAGCCATTTCCTCCCCTAGGGGATCTTCCCAACCCAGAGATTGAATTCGCATTTCCTGCCACTGTCAGTTGCTTTTTATTGTAAGTAAATGGATATTAGAATTGGCATGATGTCCCCAAGTCAGGCTGATATTCTACTTTCAGAAAAGTATAATCGTCACTAAGCAGAATAAAACATTTTCTCAATGGCCCTCTGTACAATGTTTCAAATTTCCTGATTTCAATTTCTTCATCTTTATTTTCTGCATTATCTTCCATGTCACCCTGTCATTCAATAACTATTTTTCCAATCTGAATATGGACATCTAGGCAGTCTGGGTGATAGAATCACAAATAGTGTATCTGTCTTTACCTTTTTGAAATTAACAATAGGTAATATAGGAGACCATACAAAGGAATTTCATACCATGAACAAACCAGAAATCATTAAATTAGCACCTGTTTTGGATCAGCCTGTTGTGGGAAGCACAGGGAATTGAATCCGTAATCTTTGCTGGAAAATTACTACAGAAAAATAAAATGGTAGATACATGAAAAAATTGAACTCAAAGCAAAATTAAATAAAAATACTTGATACTGTAGAATACACAATCTTATTGCTTATGTAATCAATATTATATATTAAGGGTGTATTGAATAGTCTTTGTATTGTAAAATTGTGAGCTTACTTATAACTAATTCATACAAATTTTAAATACTGTATTTTAGTAGTGAGATAACTATGAACTGTAATAAATAGAAAATTCCATAATAAGGAAAAATTTGAGATATCCCTTGATATGAAGAATTAGTACCATCTTGAGGGAATACAAAGTGAAAGAATGATCTAGTATTCATCAGGTAAATTCCAAAGCAGATTAAAATTTTAATTCTATCTTAGAAGGAAAAAAAGGGATAACATTTGGAGGAAAATTAAGAAATCCGTAAGATAGGACTCATGTTAAAGAACAAGGGGCAGAAAACAATGTGTTGGCCCATGCCACTTCAAAGTGTTCTTGAGAAAGAATTGAAATGAAAGCTTTTCATCCAAGACTAGAGATCACCACTGTAAAAATTGGGTGTAAGGCAAATCCTGACGAGCAATACACAAGAAGGCTACACAGGGCAACTCCTTTTAGATTCTCCAGTGTTCTTCCTCTTCAACTTTCTGGCTTTAAGACTCACAAGAGAAATTTCCTACTCTTTCCAAGCAGCAGTCATCTACCTTAATTGGATATTGTACTGGGTAAGTTCAGAAAAATGCTGAATGTGTTGGTAACAGATGTCTCTACTGTACTATTCCTATATTAACTCTAATAGTTGTGTCTTTAAAAGGAAACATGATGGACCCTGCAAATGTAAGTCCTAGCTGTAACATAGCTGTACTGGTGCTGTCGATATACACTGTTGACCTGTTTTCCAATTGCTGCCAAAGTTCTTCATTTTTAAAATTTTCTCAGACTGCATGAATTCCCAGATATCCCACTATTTTTGCTTTGTTTTGCAGTGCAGTTCCTCATAAGTAAAGGTGTATATTTAGTTTCCATCTACCTCTTCAAGAGCATATTCTTCCTGAAATAATCTACTTGAAACAGAACCTTTATCTTTCTGCCTAGTACTGTTCAGGTCAGATAGCCAACATCTTACAGACCAGTGTGACATCAGAGGACCCATCCTCTTAATGGTTTGGATGTTTAGTAGCCTCAAAACTACAGTGGGCATTTTTACATCCATAATATTTGTTCCACCTTCCTCTAGTCAGTAGATGATACAAAAATGACAAATTTATGAATGTAAAAGTCAGATACTGCAGAAAACATCCACTTAATGTGAGTCACTAACTTTCCTTTTACAGAACAGATCAACAGTCAAGTGACTCATTAGAAAAGAGGGACATTTTTCTACTGTTCATCTCTCCTCTAGTAAAGTTATCTATGGCCTGAAAATACAGGAGGTCGATTAGCACAGAAAAGTCAACCAAGTGCCTTAACTCATTTCTCACTGAAAATGAAAGAATGGGGTCTTATTGGGGAAAAAAAGGATCTGGAGTACATCTACTGACCTAGAAACAGCTTAATCTAGATAAATTTACTGAGGAAACAGAGGGAAGTGATTGCAACTATTGATCCACTCCATTCACTGTGCTTGATACAGAGAAGAAAAGTAAAGATTCTTCTCCTTAAGGAATTCAAGTTTAAGAAAGAATAAACACACATATGAATAATAAGGTGTAGTAAAGTAGATATGCAATCAGCAGTATGTGACACATGTAGAACAGCACTGAGAATCTCAGTAAGAAGCTACATGGCAGTGTTATCATTACAACTCTTCAATATAATGTTGTGATGGCTGGGCGAAATGATTAAATCTGCTTGGTTAGTTAAGGAAGGCATCCCATCCATTACTATTGGGTTCAGTTCAGTTCAGTCGCTCAGTCAT
Source organism: Bos indicus (assembly GCF_029378745.1). Taxonomy (NCBI): domain Eukaryota; kingdom Metazoa; phylum Chordata; class Mammalia; order Artiodactyla; family Bovidae; genus Bos; species Bos indicus. Next base: position 35,007,427 of record NC_091770.1, read on the forward strand.
GTCCAACTCTTTGCTACCCCATGAATCGCAGCACGCCAGGCCTCCCTGTCCATCACCAACTCCCGGAGTTCACTCAGACTCACATCCATCAAGCCGGTGATGCCATCCAGCCATCTCCTCCTCTGTCATCCCCTTTTCCTCCTGCCCCCAATCCCTCCCAGCATCAGAGTCTTTTCCAATGAGTCAACTCTTCGCATGAGGTGGCCAAAGTATTGGAGTTTCAGCTTTAGCATCAGTCCTTCCAATGAACACCCGGGGCTGATCTCCTTTAGAATGGGTTAACTCTTCACAATAACCCTATGAAATAAGGAGAAATAACTTTGGTTTTTCTAATGGAAGAAATGGAGATGGAGTAGTTAATTAGTGTTCTTCATATCACATGGCTATCGGGTGGTGTAGTTCAGGTTTGGCTTTAGAATTGCCTCATGCCCAAGACAATCTTCTCAGCTTACTGCCTCTTTCCCTTTTGCTACCATCTTGACCATGCAGAGGTTTCAAACACATATGTTGTTCATACTCTATCCTTAAAGAGTATGTAAACCTGTTTAAAAGACCTCTCTCCTAAAAGCAGAAACCACAACAAACAGCATGTAACAGAAAATTCCATTGGTCAAGAGAAACAAATTTAGCAGACTCAAAGAAGATCTTTCTTAGAGTTACTTCAAGACGTGTATGGTTAGAGTCAATCTCTACATCCCTTCTAGTAGCATGTTTAGACAGATTTCAGGCTTCAGTGAATACAAAATATGACTTCAAAAGAAATAAGTGTGGCAGTAGTCATATCTCTTTTGGGTATAGAAGTATTTCAAAAGAAAAATAGACTAATGTGACTTGTAGAATCTTAGATGATTAATTCAATAATGGATGTTCTGTTGCAGTTTGGGAGAGGGATATTTTTTAAAACTTTAAAAAAATTATGTATTGTGCATTAAATGTTTTGTATTGATAAAGCTACATGACCTAGATACCATACAGTTTTAGCAATAATTTGTATTTTCTATCATTTTGAGAGCATTCATCTGTGTATCTTTAATAAAGACTGGTTTACTTTTGTGAAGATTAAGTAAAATGAGCATAATGAGTTCTGAATATTTTTCCAGGGAGCAGGTATTACTGCCAGAAAATGAAGATCTCACAGGGCTATGTCTGTGGACAAGACAATAGTAAATGATTATTTAACTCTTCAGCTACCTAAATCTGTTAGAAAGATGTTAATAAAGTATTTCAATCTGAAATGTTGATGATTAATTAGTTCAATGGTCAATATTTAATACATAATTACAGATTATGCACTAGGTATAATGCACTTTGCTCTTGAGCCCAGTGGAGAGTGCAAAAAATAGACAGAGAGAGAGAGAGAAATATATAAAGTTCCTGACCTAAAGGAAATTCAGTCAATAACAATGAAAATGAGATGTTGGTTGATTCTTTCAAAGATTAAGTGCATGCTGGGCACAGGACTAGGCCTTAGCGATACATTGGCACATGAGATAGATAAAATGCCTTCTCACATGGAGATTACATTCTCTTAGGAGACTCAAGCCACAAATCCCTAAATAAACTGGATTGTGGATGACAAACACTACAAAGAAAAGAAAACAGATCAAATAAAGTCTCTCTGCAGTGGTGTACTTGTGCCAGTCATGCAAATATCTGAGGCCAGTGTGTTCTTGTAGGGACAAACTGCAAGCACAACCCTTGGGAAGTAGGAGCAAACAGAGTGTTCAAAAAGTACCAAGTCAGGCACTGGGCTAGAGCTCAGCAGTCAGGGGGCCGTGGGGAAGGATCAAGTTCAAAGAGGTGGTCAGGGCCACTTCATAGAGGACCCTGAGGATTCTGGGGAATAGTTTCAATTTTAATCCTGTTGCCATGGGAAGCTGGTTCAGGGCTTTTTCAGTGGGCTGAAAAATTATACAAATGATATAATTATATACATAATTATAGTGTACACATAACATGCTGTTGATCCAAAAGGCACAGTTTAGGAGCTGTGATTGTTGAGAGGCTAGACAATTCAGTTTTTTTCTCAAAAAATTAAGGATGACTTCATGGAGAAGTTTCTTTTTGAGCTGAGTTCTGAATTATTCATGAAATTTTCATGAATATGTTCTGAAGTATTCATAAAACTATGTGCCCAGAGAATGGTCTGAACAAAGCTCTCAGGTGAGAAATCCTAAGATGTTGACAACTTACACATTCACAATACTGGTATATTCACTTCCCAAGAAGCGAAAGTACTTACACTGAAATAAATGACTATTCAAGCTGAAATTGTAGGCACCAGAGCAGGCTGAAATGTTTAGGGGATGAGAGGTTGAGGGGATGAGAGTGGTGGACTTCAGCCCTCAAGCTACAGTAATGGCGACTGTTTACTCTGACACCCCAGAACCTGACCCTCTTGTTGTGCTTTGATGTCCTGAAAGACAACATGATGTAGTAAATGACATGATAAAGGTATTATGTTCAGGACTCTGCTGAGGTCACAGGGAAAGATCTATGTATTCACAGAGTAGAAGAAATTTTCATTTGTGAATATGAATGGGCTGCCCTCTGCAGCCTTTTATGTTTCCCTTAGTGATTATGCAACAGCACAGTCTGCATCTAGAAAGGGCATTTAAGTGCTTGATAAAAAGGACTGGAAGGACAGTTCCAGGCTTCTGATTATGCCAACAACTCAAACAATTGCAGCCAACTTTAGTGGCTCTGTCTCAAAGGAGATGCTGTGCTCCACGCCACTTTGCATCTGTGGGTGCTAAGTCACTTCAGTCGTGTTAAACTCTTTGTGACCCTATGGACTGTAGCCCACCAGGCTCCTCTGTCCATGGGAATCTCTGGGCAAGAATGCAAGTGGGTCACCATTTCCTACTCCAGGGGGTCTTCCTGACCCAGGGAGTGAACCCACATCTTACATCTCCTTCTTTGGCAAGCTGGTTCTTTACCACTAGGTTCCAGGTCACTAATACGGTTTAACATGCAGTCCTGGAATCATTCAGAAGTCTTCATTTTCATTTGGGCTGTCTTCATTATGCTGCTTTTCTAACTTGAAAGGCTCTGTCAGACAGACGAATGTGACTAGCAATGCATATCAACTGTTGAATCACACAAAGGCAGAGGTCAGAAAATTTTTTACATGAAGATCAGATCAGTCGCTCAGTCGTGTCCGACTCTTTGAGACCCCATGAATTGCAGCACGCCAGGCCTCCCTGTCCATCACCAACTCCCGGAGTTCACTCAGACTCACATCCATCGAGTCAGTGATGCCATCCAGCCATCTCATCCTCTGTCGTCCCCTTCTCCTCCTGCCCCCAATCCCTCCCAGCATCAGAGTCTTCTCCAATGAGTCAACTCTTCGCATGAGGTGGCCAAAGTACTGGAGATTCAGCTTTAGCATCATTCCTTCCAAGGAAATCCCAGGGCTGATCTCCTTCAGAATGGACTGGTTGGATCTCCTTGCAGTCCAAGGGACTCTCAGGAGTCTTCTCCAGCACCACAGTTCAAAAGCATCAATTCTTCGGTGCTCAGCCTTCTTCACAGCCCAACTCTCACATCCATACATGACCACAGGAAAAACCATAGCCTTGACTAGACGAACCTTTGTTGGCAAAGTAATGTCTCTGCTTTTGAATATGCTATCTAGGTTGGTCATAACTTTCCTTCCAAGGAGTAAGCGTCTTTTAATTTCATGGCTGCAGTCACCATCTGTAGTGATTTTGGAGCCCATAAAAATAAAGTCTGACACTGTTTCCACTGTTTGCCCATCTATTTCCCATGAAGTTGTGGGACCGGATTGCATGATCTTCATTTTCTGAATGTTGAGCTTTAAGCCAACTTTTCCACTCTTCTCTTTCACTTTCATCAAGAGGCTTTTGAGTTCCTCTTCACTTTCTGCCATAAGGGTGGTGTCATCTGCATATCTGAGGTTATTGATACTTCTCCCAGAAATCTTGATTCCAGCTTGTGTTTCTTCCAGTCCAGCGTTTCTCATGATGTACTCTGCATATAAGTTAAGTAAACAGGGTGACAATATACAGCCTTGACGCACTCCTTTTCCTATTTGGAACCAGTCTGTTGTCCCATGTCCAGTTCTAACTGTTGCTTCCTGACCTGCATCTAAATTTCTCAAGAGGCACATCAGGTGTTCTGGTATTTCCATCTCTTTCAGAATTTTCCACAGTTTATTGTGATCCACACAGTCAAAGGCTTTGACATAGTCAATAAAGCAGAAATAGATGTTTTTCTGGAACTCTCTTGCTTTTTCCATGATCCAGCAGATGTTGGCAATTTGATCTCTGGTTCCTCTGCCTTTTCTAAAACCAGCTTGAACATCAGGAAGTTCACAGTTCACATATTGCTGAAGCCTGGCTTGGAGAATTTTGAGCATTACTTTACTAGCGTGTGAGATGAGTGCAATTGTGTGGTAGTTTGAGCATTCTTTGGCATTGCCTTTCTTTGGGATTGGAATGAAAACTGACCTTTTCCAGTCCTGTGGGCACTGCTGAGTTTTCCAAATTAGCTGGCATATTGAGTGCAGCACTTTCACAGCATCATCTTTCAGGATTTGGAATAGTTCAACTGGAATTCCATCACCGAACCAGATAGTAAATGTTTAAGTCTTTCTGGACCAAGAAGCAAAATCAAGGATGTTACAGAGACAGTTACAAAACCAGAGAGAGAACAAAAATCTACAGTTTTTCATTGATGAATTTGTAATCCCAATTCCAACTAATGAGAAGTCTACTAATACACGTCTGCTAATGAGATGAATGGAATTCTGTTTTGGGGAATAGGATTTCATTTAGAGTTCAAGATTAGTGTTCTTCATCATCAAACCAAATACACATATTCATCCATGAAAATAATTCTAGGCTCACAAACTGTACAAAAGCAGGCAATGGGGCTCATTTGGCCTAATAGATGTCATCTATGGACTGATGCCCTAAAATATGTACACCTTAACTTGTAACACTTGTAATTTGATACATTTTATCAAATTGATAATCAAAATATTGATAAATTATCTTTCTGTAACAGTTCTTTTCATAACATATATAATAGACAAGTAACTAAGAGCACATGCTTTGGAATTAGAACAATCCAGGTACAGTGCTTGGCTTCACCTTCTTCTATCTATATGACTTTAGAAATATCACTTAAAATCCCTCAGTCTCTACTTTCTTATATATTGATAATACTGGTATCCCTTCAATTCTGTTTTGAGGGGAAATAAGATAGTATGGTGTGTAACACATACTGGACAATAAATAATAGCTATTAGTATTCTTGGGAGCTTCCCTGGTGGCTTAGATGGTATTCTTATGTGCTATATCCAGTTACTTGTTCAGTCATTTAGTTGTGTCCGACTCTTTGCGACCCCATGAACTGCAGCATGCCAGGCCTCTTTGTCTATCACCAACTGCTGGAGTTCACCCAAATCCATGTCCATTGAGTCGGTGATGCCATCCAATCATCTCATCCTCTGCCATCCCCTTCTCCTCCTGCCCTCAATCGTTCCCAGCATCAGGGTCTTTTCAAGAGTCAGCTCTTCACATCATATGGCCAAAGTATTGTAGTTTCAGCTTCAGCATCAGTGCTTCGAATGAATATTCAGGACTGATATCCTTTAGGATAGACGGGTTGGATCTCCTTGCAGTCCAAGGGACTCTCAAGAGTCTTCTCCAACACAACAGTTCAAAAGCATCAATTCTTCGGTGCTCAGCTTTCTTTATAGTCCAACTCTCACATCCATACATGACCACTGGAAAAACCATAGCCTTGACTAGACAGATCTTTGTTGACAAAGTAATGTCTCTGCTTTTCAATATGCTATCTAGGTTGGTCATAACTTTCCTTCCAAGGAGTAAGTGTCTTTTAATTTCATGGCTGCAATCACCATCTGCAGTGATTTTGGAGCCCCAAAAAATAAAGTGAGCCACTGTTGCCCCATCTATTTGCCATGAAGTGATAGGACCAGATGCCATGATCTTAGTTTTCTGAATGTTGAGCTTTAAGCCAATATTTTCACTCTCCTCTTTCACCTTCATCAAGAGGCTCTTTAGTTCTTCTTCACTTTTTGCCATAAGGGTGGTGTCATCTGCATGTCTGAGGTTATTGATATTTCTCTCAGCAATCTAGGCTGTGCTTCCTCCAGCCCAGCATTTCTCATGATGTACTCTGCATATAAGTTAAATAAGCAAGGTGACAATATACAGCCTTGATGTACTCCTTTTCCTATTTGGAACCAGTCTGTTGTTCCATGTCCAGTTCTAACTATTGCTTCCTGACCTGCATACAGGTTTCTCAAGGGGCAGGTCAGGTGGTCTGGTTTTCCCTGGATGTATGTAATACACTGATTAATTTTTTCACCACAGTTGTTATTCCTTATTGGGGAGAACCAAGCTCAGAGATCAAGGAACTTACACAATATCTGTGGTGATGCTATGACTAAAACTCAGTTCTCTTATCTTACTGATTCATTTAGTAATTATTGAGTGTGCATGCATGTGGTAGGAAGAATCCTAAAATGACCCCCCTGAAACCTGTTTATGGCATGCATATACAGAGCATGTGCTCTGTAATCTCTGCTTGAGGGAATTGGGTGGGACCTGTGAGTGCCAGGGATAGTAATTCAAGTAAGGTAACCTGATTAGATTACCTTACTTGAATACATGATGGGATTGTCCTCCTCATGGTTATGTCACATTCTATACAACCCCATTAATGCAGCCTGAAGGGAGATTCTCTGGCTGGCCTTGAAATAAAGCAGTCATATTATGAGACAGACAAGTGGGTAGGACTTGAAGGAAACCTGTAGGAGCTGGGAGCAGCCTCCTAACCAACAGGCAGCAAGAAAATGAGGACTTTGGCCTCACAACTTCAAGAAAGTAAAATCTGACAACTTGAATGAACTTGGAAGAGTCATCCAAGCTTCAAATAACACATCCCAGTCAATATCTTGGCTTCAGTCTTATGAGACCCTGAGCAGAGAACCCAGCTATGCCATGCCAGGACTTCTACCCATAAAGGTGTATTTTATGAAATAGTTAAATTAGTGGTAATTTGCTATTGAGCAAAAATATCTAAAAACACTCTATCAGGTAGTTCACTCAGTGATGACAATAAAGTGGTGAAGAAAAATAGACTTGATTCTTGTCCTGTTGGATTTATGGTTTGGAGAACAAGATATTGTAATAACGTAAAAAGAGGATGTCATGAGAGAAAGAAGGGAGCCATCGAGCCATCTGAGGGTTGGGTGACAGGGAAAGTTTTCTAGGGATAGGTTAAGAATGGAAAATTTAATAGACTTAAGCAAGGAACTAGAGGGCTGGGGTGGGAGCATGTAGAAGGAGTATTTCATCCTGGGAAGTAAATGCACAAAGGTTCTGGAGGAGGCAAATGACAGCCCAGGGTAGCTAATGAATTCCAAGCTAGTGAATTCCTATACCTCAGTGAATTCACTCACTGAGGTATAGGGAGAGTTTGAGAGATGAGGCTGGGTAAGCAGGTGCAAGTTCATGAAGGGCTTCCATAGAGTTTGGACTTTCTGTTGAGGGCAATGGGGAGCCAATGAAGGGTTCAGAGTTGAAAAGTGGCAGCTTCAGATTGGTCCTCTATGCATTCTTCATTTAACTGCAGAATAAATGATAAGAGACTTGCTGAGGGGCAGAGCTATATACAGGTGACAGATTATAGTAGTTGGAATGAAGACCATGGGAGTCAAGGTGAAACAGAAGTGTTCAGGGCCTCCTACGTTTCCACAGCATGGATATTGGGTTGCTTTAGATTCTGACAAGATAGATGTGATGGTTTACAAAGGCATAGCTAGAACTGTAAACACTTACTCTCCCACTAAAACCTTTCTCAAAATGGGTTATATGACCAGAATGTCTAGACTGTGGCAACAGAAGATTCAATCAAGTGTTCTCATTATCTCCAAAGACAGAAGAAAATATATGCCTTTCAATTGGTTCCCAATGGTTATTGTTTTTTTCAGGCAAAATGCTTTCAGAAGAGTGGTCACCCACAGTTGTTTATTGATCCTTCTCATGATTGAGAAATGATAAAATGCTCTGATATGTTAACCTTATTGCGTCCCTCTGGCATTTTGATAAAAAAAACAATTAGCCAATTCGCTTTTCTGGTAATAGCAGCTTCAAATTCAGACCAAGCTCCCTAATGAGAAGATTATAAGCTAGGATGGAAAAGAAAATGATCACCTGGCAAGTCAGAGTAAGATAAATGTTGTTGACCCCTTTATGTAGGGGCCACTGGGTGGCATCTGGGAAGGTTCATTGAAAGAGAGTTGAAAATTAATCCTAACTTGCAGAATGGCGTAGATGCCATCATGACACTGTTGTCTGTTAATAATTCTTTAAGTGCTGAGGTGCACAGAAATTCATTTATGATAGCAAAGGAAATATGAAAGATTACAATTTAGTTGATTGATGAAAAATAATACCAAGGATTTTGTTATCCCATCATTGAGAGAGCTTTGGGGTGGTTACTATGAGTTTTGGTTCCACTGAAGGCACAGTGCAGTTATTCTTTATCCCCTAAATAGGATTTAGAGTGATTCTCTCTAGCCCTGAATAGGAGAGTTGTTGCAGCCTTGAGCTTCTTGTACAGCTCTTTTGGTAAATGACAGAGGTGAAGCCTCCAACAAGTGTATCTGAAATAAGAGGTGGTTTGACAGCCCAGGAAAGCTTTGATCATGTGATAAGCCAGTCAGTGGAAAGAAATCTCTCTGGTGAGAGAGCTATAGTTCTATCAATTATGTTAGTCTATAAATCTGGAGAATTGTGGAAAGAGTGAGAGGTTGCCTTTCAGCTACCTGCCAAATGGATTTCTAGGAGAAAGCCTCAGGTGTATTCCAGAACATGTCTGTATGGCAGATGAACTCTCAGCCTAAGTGTTTTAATGTAGATAGGAATATTATGAAAGTACTTACTTAGTTCCTCAGTCTTCTATATAAAATAGTCTGGCAGGGTGCTGCTGCTGATATAGACTGACTGAAACAAATAAAGATACTTTGATACAAACCCTCTCTTTTCAATGTCAATTTAGGGGTCAATCTGTCAAACGTGTTTTCTTTAGCAAATCGTCAAATCAGTCACTTTGATAAAGGTTGACTGTAAAGGATCTGATATTCCTGAAGCATAGTGTCTCCCATGGGGGTGTCTCTCCTTAACTAAGTCTCAGTGGGTACTTCATTGCTGAAATGAAATACTGATGAAGTGACCCTAAAGTGAACTCAAGAAAAGTGGCACAGGGGTCTCTGTTTCTCATTTTTCCTGGATAGATGGATTCATCAAGTCAAGTTTCAAAGTCGAGGAGATCCCTCAGGGACAAATCATTTTATGAGATTTCTAACACCAAGATCAATCTAAATAAGCTATCCGTGAGCATTTTTAATCTGCAGTGCTAAAATGCTACAAGATGAGCCTCTGGTTTCCTGAAATGGAGCACATTCTCTGACATAGGGCTGTCATCAGCTTCATATACATCACTGAGGAGAGTAGGAAGGTGGGAAGGAATCTAAGATGCTGAAGGAAATGTTTAATCTCTGGATCTTTGTGATGTTTATGAATGTCACAGTCGCCATCTCCACTGCCTCCAGGCCCTGACAATACAGTTGACCCTTGAACAACTCAAGTTTCAGCTGCACATGCCCACTTGTATTAATATTTTTCAGTAGTGAATACTACAGTAGTATACAATTCACAGTTGGTTGAATCTGCCGTTGGGGAACTGTGGATAGGGAGGAACTGTGTATAATGAGAGCCAACTATATGTTATACAAGGATTTTTTTTACATGTACACACTATTTATTATTTATTTTATTTTTTGGCTGTGCTGGGTCTTCTCTGCTGCATGCAGGCTTTCTCTAGCTGTGGAAAGTAGGGGCTACTCTGTAGTTGTGATGCCCAGACTTCTAATTGTGGTGGTTTCTGTTGTGGAGCACAGGCTCTAGGCGCATGGTCAGTAGTTGCAGCACGTGGGCCCTAGAGAGTGGGCTCAGTGGTTGTGGTGCATGGGCTTAGTTGCTCTACAACATGTGAAATCTTCCTTGACCAGGGATCAAACCCGTGCCCCTGTGTTGGCAGTCAGAATCCCTTCCACTGTGCCACCAGGGAAGTCCATCATAAGGGTTTTTGACTGTGGGAGGGTTGTGCCTCTAACTCCCACATTGTCCAAGGGTCAGCTGTATATTTTTTCTTTCTAGATCTAAGTAGTTATATATTATAAATGAATTGGCAGTAGGATTCATATAAATAAGGGATAAAATCTTCCAAAATACCCTCACTGGCACTCAACTAACCTAATATGTCCTGTCAATAAGCATAGATTGAAATGTGATCTTAAATTACTATATTACACTGCCCTCTTAGAGCCATACACAACTGTCCATTGCTAAAGAGGAGATTAAAGGGACAAGAATTTGGATCAGTTAGACATACATGTTGTTGGCAGTTACAGAAAACTTTGGTGGCTTATAGAAATGTTTTTTTTTTCCTGTGATCTGTTGCCATGTCAACATCTTTGATTCTCTTTTATTTTTTAATTGAAGTAGAGTTGATATATAATGTTGTGTGAGTTTCAAGTGTAAAGTGATTCAGATATAGATAGATAGATAAACCTATTTTTTTCCAGATTCTTTTCCCTTACAAGTCATTACAAAACACTGAGTATAGTTCTCTGTGCTATACAGTAGGGCCTTGATGGCAGTGTGCATGTCTCTCCCTCTAAATCAAAAGCTAAAAGTAACTAAGCCTAGTGAGGAGGCTGTGTCTAGAGTCATACAGGCCAAAAGCTAGTCCTTCTGCACCAACAGGTTAGCCAAGTTGTGAATACAAATGAGAAGTTCTTGATGGAAATGAAAAGTTCTACTCCAGTGAACACAAGAAAGATAAAAAAGTGAAACAGCCTTACTGCTGATAAAGAGAAAGCTTTAGCCATCTGAATGGAAGCTCAAAACAGCCACAACATTCCCTTAAGCCAAAGCCTAATCCAGAGCAAGGCCCTAACTCCTTTCAATTCTATGAAGGGTGCAAAAGGTTAGAGAGCTCTAGAAGAAAAGCTTGAACCTTGCAGGGTGTGGTTCATGAGGTTAGAGAAAGAAGCTGTCACCAAAACCTCAGAGTGCAAGGTGCAGCAGCAAGTGCTGACGTAGAAGCTGCAGCAATTTATCCAGAAGATCCAGCTGAAATAACTAGTGAAGGTGGCTGCACTAAACAACAGATTTTCAGTGTAGACGAAATAGCCTTCTACTTGAAGAAGATGCCATCTAGGACTTTTCACGGCTAGAGACAAGTTGGTGCCTGGCTTCAAAGGACAGGCTGACTCTCTTTTTAGAGGCTAAGAAGCTGATGAAACCAGCATTTCTAAAAATCCTAGGGCCCTTAATAATTCTACTAAATGTATTCTACCTGTGCTCTATAAATGGAACAATAAAACCTGGATAACATCATATCAGTTTGCAATTTGTTTTACTGAATATTTTAAACCCTGTACTGAGACCTACTGCTCAGAAAAGAGATTCAAAATATTCCTTTTCATTGACAGAGCACTTGATCACCCAAGAGTTCTGATGGAAATGTTCAATGAGATTAATGTTGTTTTCACACCTCCTAGAACAATGTGCATTCTGCAACCCATGAATCAAGGGATAATTTAAACTTTCAAGCCTTATTATTTAAGAAATGCATTTCATAAGGCTATGGCTGCCATAGGCAATGATTCTTCTAAAAGATATGTCAAAGTTAATTGAAAACATTTTGGAAAGGATTACCATTCTTGATGGACTTCCCTGATGGCTCAGTGGTAAAGAATCTGCCTGTGATTCAGGAGCCATGGGTTCAATCCCTGGGTTGGGAAGATACTCTATTAGAATGAAATGGCTACCTACTCCAGTATTCTTGCCTGGAGAATTGTCACAAAAGAGTCAGACGCGACTAAGCAACTAAACGACAACCATTCTAGATACCATTCAGAACAACCTTGACTCATGTGGAGAAGTCAAATATTAACATTAACAGGAGTTTAGAAGAAGTTGAATCCAATCCTCATGAATGGTTTTGAAGGGTTACTTCAAGTTGAACAAGTCACTAGGGCTAGCAAGAGAATAGCAATCAGTAGTGGAGCCTGAAGATGTGCCTGAATTGCTGCAATCTCATGATAAAATTTGAACCGAACTGACTCGATGAGGAGTCAGTTTTCCAGATGAGCAAACAAGTAGTTCTGGAGGTGGAATATATTTCTGGTAAACATGCAGTGAAGATTGTCAAAATGACAACAAAGTATTTAGAATGTTACATAAACTTAGTTGATAAAGCAGAAAGTTTATCAGGTTTTGAGAGGATAGACTCCAGGTTTGAAAGAAGTTCTACTGTAGGTAAAAAACAGTGAAATAGATTTGTCTGCTACAAAGAAATCTTTGGTAAAAGGAAGAGTCAGTTGATACAGTGAACTTCATTGCTTTATTACAAAAATGCCAGTCACCCCAACCTTCAGCAACCACCACTCGGACCAGTCAGCAGCCATCAACATTCAGGCAAAACCCTCCACCAGCAAAAACATATGACTCACTGAAGGCTCAGATGGGGGCTGGTATTTTTAGTAATAAAGCATTTCTAATTAATGTTAATATATGTAATTTGGAAGATATGTGATTGCACATTTAATAGACAACAGTATAGTATAAATATAATTTTAATATGCACTAGAAAACCAAAAATGTCATATGACTCACTGTATTGCAGTAGTTTAGAACCATACTCACAGTTTGTACATGGTATGCCTGTAAATTTAAGTCATTATGATGTCTTTCTGAAGGAGATTTCCATTTTAGGTTGTATTTTTTAGTGAAAGGCTTTTCTCACAGTTCAAGTGATTTTAGGCACTAGTGAACGAATGAGGGAGCTTTACGATCAGCACAACTACTCCAGGGCCCCCAGAAACCACACTGAATTGGTGACAGACTTTATAGATGTCTACCTATTGTGCTTATTCAGGAGGTTGGCACTGAATATTGCCTTGAACAAGGGTAGCCCTAGAATACTAAATCTAATTTAGACCATTGTATTTTTTTTTTCACTGCAGTGTAACAAATAACCACAAATATAGCAGTTTGAAACAACACCCCCCTTCTTATTCCACTGTACAGTGGATGAGAAATCTGTCGTGGATTTGTCTGGGTTCTCTGCTTAGGGCCATACAAGACTGAAATCAAGCTGTCAGCTGGTTTGCACTCTTTGTCTGGAGGATCTAAGAAAGAATGTGCTTCTAAGCATGCCAGTTGTAGTCAGAATTCACTTCTTTGTGACTGTAGCACCAAAGTCCTCATTTTCTTGCTGGTTGTTACCTAGGGTCGCACTTAGCTCCTAAAGGCCACCCTCAGATCCTTGCTATATGGCCCCCTGTTCTTGCCTGGAGAATCCCAGGGATGGGGGAGCCTGGTGGGCTGCCGTCTATGGGGTCGCACAGAGTCGGACACGACTGAAGCGATGCAGCAGCAGCAGCAGCTGCATCCTCAAGCCAGTTTTGAATCTTGCTTGTGCTTTAAACTCTGACTTCCTCTTCTGCTATTAGCCTCAGAAAACTCTGTGTTTAAGAGGCTCAGGCTCCAGTCCATAGGGTCACAAAGAGTCAGACACAACTGAAGAGACTTAGCACGCAGGCACATGATGAGATTATGCCAGGTAATATGACAGCAAATTTGGAAAACTCAGCAGTGGCCACAGGACTGGAAAAGGTCAGTTTTCATTCCAATCCCAAAGAAAGGCAATGCCAAAGAATGCTCAAACTACTGCACAATTGCACTCATCTCACATGCTAGTAAAGTAATGCTCAAAATTCTCCAAGCCAGACTTCAGCAATACATGAACCGTGAACTTCCTGATGTTCAAGCTGGTTTTAGAAAAGGCAGAGGAACCAGAGATCAAATTGCCAACATCTGCTGGATCATGGAAAAAGCAAGAGAGTTCCAGAAAAACATCTATTTCTGCTTTATTGACTATGCCAAAGCCTTTGACTGTGTGGATCACAATAAACTGTGGAAAATTCTGAAAGAGATGGGAATACCAGACCACCTGACCTGCCTCTTGATAAACCTGTATGCAGGTCAGGAAGCAACAGTTAGAACTGGACATGGAACAACAGACTGGTTCCAAATAGGAAAAGGAGTATGTCAAGGCTGTATTTTGTCACCCTGCTTATTTAACTTCTATGCAGAGTACATCATGAGAAACGCTGGGCTGGAAGAAGCACAAGCTGGAATCAAGATTGCTGGGAGAAATATCAATAACCTCAGATATGCAGATGACACGACCCTTATGGCAGAAAGTGAAGAGGAACTAAAAATCCTCTTGATGAAAGGGAAAGTGGAGAGTGAAACAGTTGGCTTCAACATTCAGAAAACAAAGATCATGGCATCTGGTCCCATCACTTCATGGGAAATAGATGGGGAAACAGTGTCAGACTTTATTTTTTTGGGCTCCAAAATCACTGCAGATTGCATGGTGACTGCAGCCATGAAATTAAAAGACGCTTACTCTTTGGAAGGAAAGTTATGACCAACCTAGATAGCATATTCAAAAGCAGAGACATTACTTTGCCAACAAAGGTCCGTCTAGTCAAGGCTATGGTTTTTGCAGTGGTCCTGTATGGATGTGAGAGTTAGACTGTGAAGAAAGCTGAGTGCCGAAGAATTGATGCTTTTGAACTGTAGTGTTGGAGAAGACTCTTGAGAGTCCCTTGGACTGCAAGGAGATCCAACCCAGATCAGCCCTGGGTGTTCTTTGGAAGGACTGATGCTAAAGCTGAAACTAATCATTTGGCCACCTGATGCGACGAGTTGACTCATTGGAAAAGACTCTGATGCTGGGCGGGATTGGGGTCAGGAGGAGAAGGGGACGACAGAGGATGAGATGGCTGGATGGCATCACTGACTCGATGGACGTAAGTCTGAGTGAACTCCGGGAGTTGGTGATGGACAGGGAGGCCTGGTGTGCTGTGATTCATGGGGTTGCAAAGAGTCGGACATGACTGAGCAACTGAACTGATTGCTAATTTAAGGTTAAATAATCCAAATTACATCTGAAAATTTCCTATTGTTGTATCTTCATATTTTCTTTTCTCTTCATGGATCTAGGTAAAAAAGTCCAGTTCAAAGCACACAATATGTTAAAACCTCTCAGATGGATGTAAAGCACCATAAGTCACATGGTCAGTCCCACAGTCATGGAATGGGAACAGTTGGTCCATCTACTTAAAGGCACTGCAACATCACATAACAAAGGGTAGGATGAATTTTCTTAACATGGGAAGTTCAGTTCAGTCAGTCACTCATGTCTGACTCTTTGCAACCCCATGAACCACAGCACGCTGGGCCTCCCTGTCCATCACCAACTGCTGGAGTCTACCCAAACTCATGTCCATTGAGTCGGTGATGCCATCCAACCATCTCATCCTCTGTCGTCCCCTTCTCCTCCTGCCCTCAATCTTTCCCAGCATCAGGGTCTTTTCAAAGAGTCAGCTCTTCACATCAGGTGCCCAAAGTATTGGAGTTTCAGCTTCAACATCAGTCCTTCCAATGAATAGATTTTACGTATTGTTTTGTAAAGGAAATGTGTATGTAGCTCAATCTCTTTCCTCAAAGAAATGTATATCCTTTCCTTTCCTGCATTCAAGCAACGTTAGTTTTAAATTATAGCAACATACAGTGAAAAAATACTGTTCTCTTTCCTTTTAATGCATGCTCATTTCTCAAACTTACAGGAAAACTTGTTGTGGAAATAACATTTTAGTCAATAGATTGCCAACATATTATATGCCTTGTACCTTGGGTAATGTGATGTATGGAAGATTACTTAGCTATTAGTCTTCAGTGGAAGCCAAATGAATAATGAGAATTGGTAATTCATCTTATTTTCAAGGATTTTCAACACTATCTGTGTCCTTGGGGCCACTTTTGCAAATGTTACACTTTACTGTTTTCTGATCCAAATTGACAGGAGGCTTTTGTTTTTTTAAAGTCTTTAAGATTTAAAAGAGGATTGAGGCTTGTCGGAGCTACGCATCCGCATCCATAAAGACAGGCAGGCAGAAACATAACCTTTGTTTGTATTTTTTTCAAGTGTGACAACTAGAACAATGGCTGTGTTTTCCAATTCTTGTGAAGTTTCCAAAGCACATCTGCGGGTTATTCTGTTATCAAGTAAAAAGCTGAATCCCAGCCTCACAATTCATCTTTACCCTTGGTCTTGACCACCTCCTGCCATAAAGGAAAATGTAAAAATTCTCATCATCCTCCTCCTATTTCTCTGATAGGAGGTTTTTCTGGTAGTTGGTGATAACGAGAGTCTCCTTAAATCCTTATTTGATAAATAAGCAACATGCTAATGTGGTGGATGGGGAATCATTCATATAAAAGTGCATCAGAGGAGAGTTAGAAGCATACGGTTCTTTTGACTGTTACACCTACCCTCATAGTGTCACAGTTACTTTCAGAATTTTTTTTTAATAGTCCCTTGATGTGTCCAGTCAGTTTTTCCTTTTTTTCCCCCCCTGCCTTTTGAGTTTATTGCAATCTTTTGGGTTAATGCAATCTTTCTTATTCTTAAAGAGACTGAACTGAAGACTGTAGGGGAACTGGTATATTACAGTAGAACTGTATAACAAAGCTAGCTTGTTTACCAAGCTTTATTCCTGAGCACACAAACCACATTTCCCAGACTTGTTTACAAATAAGTGGAAATTCTGAGTTGCAGAAAATGAAATATGAACAAAAATTAAATGAGCCACTTTCTAGGAACATGTCATAAAATTCCCACGTGTGATCCTTCCCTGGCTGGGTGAAGATGATGGTTAGACAGGTGATGAAGTTGAACGGTGGTCTTGGAATTCAACGTGGTTACAAGATAAAAGGAGGCTGGATCACTGTTTGGAGAGGTGTCTTCTGCTAATCAAAAATTCCTATTTTAGTCTTTCTTTGAATGAAAAATAAACTTCTACTGTTTTGAACCTTGGTGTGTTTTGGACTTTGTTATTGCATCTATTTTTTAACTGAGGCATATAGAATTTTACTGTGTCTTTAAATTTAATAATGGGATTTAAAAAGATGACCTGTTGAATTCTTACGTTGTTTCTGGATTCCTTTTATGTTCTTAGTGAATTCTGAAATATATAAATCATTTAATTTGTGCATGTCCCAAAATAATATGGAGAGGGGAATGGAACATATGAAGAAGCATGAGGGGTCATTACTGAGCATTTATATACCTAAATCTGAACTCTAACCAGAGTTAGCATGATGCAGTCTACCTTTATACCCACTGAGGCTTAGAAATTTTTAACCAATTGCTGCTGCTGCTAAGTCACTTCAGTCATGTCTGATGATGTACTTAATAACAGAGATGAATAAAACCTGTCCCTCTTTGATTGCAAAGGCATTTCACTGTGTTGTACACAGATGCCTGACACATAGAAATTGAGATAGTAAATATTGTTTTAAACTATTAATTTGGGGGTAACATAATTTTTAAACAATCTGTAGTAGTTTTATCTACTAGAGCTGAATGTATATACTAGCTCCCAGAATTTCCACTCATAGCCATCAGATATGCATACATGCTCACAAAAGACATGAATAGAAAAGTTTGCAGAATACTATTCATATAACCCACACTGGAAACTTGGTGAATGTTCTATACTTTGAATGTTCACCAAATGTTATCTATAAGTAAATTATGGTATATTCACAAAACGGAAAACTATTAAGCTTTGAAAATAAGTAATCCACAGCAAAATACAACAATATAAAGTTCACAAGGATGTTGGGTACCAAAAAGATCCTAATTTATCATTTACTTTATGTAAAATATTCTGTTTTCTAACTGGTGTAATGTCAGTATGATTGCCCTCTAGCGAGAGTAAGACTGAAAAAGTGAAAAGTAAAGTGAAAGTCACTCAGTTGTGTCCAATTATTTGCAACCAGGTTCCTCTGTCCATGGAATTCTCCAAGCAAGAATACTGGAGTGTGATGCCATTCCCTTCTCCAGGGGAACTTCCCAACCCAGAGATTGAACCCGGGTCTCCTGCATTGCAGGTAGTTTCTTTACAATTTGAGCCACCAGGGAAGCTGTGCCTTGTGTTATAGGTAATATTCTGTTTCTTGAAATGAGTGCAATACATGGTGTGCTCTCTTTTTGAAAATTCATCCAGGCTTATACTTTGATATATTTACATTTCCGTATAAGTATTAAATATTAAAAATTTTTAAAGTTTAAGAAATGTGCATGCCTTTGTGATGGACACTTATTTTAATGATATTGCTGAATATATATATAAAGCTGTTTGCATTTGTGTGTGTCCTATGTATTACAAATTGAAATTTGGTGAGAACCTTCATATCCATTACAATGATTGGTTAAACAAATTGTAGGGCATTCATCAAATTGTTTGCTCTAGTTCTATTAGGATAGGTATGGTAGTCCATTTGACAGAGAAAGATGCTCACTATATGCTTCTCAATGAGAATAATGGGTCATAGTTTTGCATGTAAGGGACTGGCAGAAACAGAGAGGGTTAGACAGAAAGATGCTTAACAAAATATTAATACTGATTTTCGAGGGTGGTTGGAGAAGGAAATGGCAAACCACTCCAGTATCCTTGCCTGGAAAATCCCATGGACCGAGGAACCTGGTGGGCTGTGGTCCATGGGGTCACAAAGAATTGGGAATGACTGAATGACTAACAGACAGACAGACTGGGGTGGTAAATTCATGACTGATTTTTTTTTTCCTTTGGCATATCTATCTTTTTAATATATCACTGGATTTGGTATGATTTTCTTGTATTAATTTGATTTTAATATCTTAGAAGCCATGAGTCATGCTTTTCATTCAACAATACTCATTCTACACACATTTATCACATTGAACCATAGACCTTGTACAAAGTCAGAACTCGATAAATATTCACTTACTGCCTGACTAAATAAAAAGTCATAATAAGACACAATGCCATCCTCATCCATGTATTTTAATATGTCTTTGAGAAGGGCATTTCTGTGTTCTGAGAGGTTGTATGGGCTTCCCTGGTGGCTCAGATGGTCAAGAAACATCCTATAACATGGGAGACTTAGGTTCGATCTCTGGGTTGAGAAAACCCCCTGGAGGAGGGCATGGCAACCCACTCCAGTATTCTTGTCTGGAGAATCCCATGGTCAGAGGAGACTGGCAGGCTACAGTCCATGGGGTTGCAGGGTGATATACAACTGAATGACTAAGCACAGCACAGCAAGGGGTTGTATAGAGACAACTACTGAACATGTTGTGTATTTGTATGTTTACATTTTGTGTAGGAGAGTTACATATTAGAACTCACCTTCAAGGCATTTTGGACATTAATTTAGATGAGAGAGAGAGATGCAATTGAGAAGGGACAATTAAGGCGATGTCTGCAGTTGGTTAATAGTCTGTAGCCACTTTTTTTCAAATCTATTGAACAATGTGTTAATTTCATTGGACATTTTATCTGATGTGTAGGCTCCTGTCTGATTTAGTGAAGGTCACATAAATCCTGATTTACTGTGAGGCAACAACCTATAAGGTCCTTCATAGCCCAGGCAGGTGGTTGGTGACAGGATGCTGAGTGATTTGAAGCCTAGAATTGTAACTGGTTGCTGATTGTGCATGCAAGGCTCAAGTTCTGGATTTTATATTTCCTGTTTGGGAATGATTGTACAAAAATGAGAAATATCAGAAAACTCCATAGTACTTTTGAGCAATTCTTTTTCTTTTACTTGAGTGCATGTGTATGGTGGTATGCCCTAAATTAAACATCAACAGCTCTTATTATTTTGTTGAAAAACAGTACTGACAACTATCCACTGAAATGTAATAACAGCTCAGCTGTCTCAGTGGAAGCAAAACTATTCACAAGTGGCAAAATGTAAATAGAGATGAAGGAGGGTGTAGGGGAAGACAGGAGAGCTAAGAGAGGATTAAAAATATTTTTAAGACTTAAAAACCAGGACCTTGCCTATCACAAAAATAGCAGCTTTATATTTAATTTATAAAATAAAAAGAATTAATAGTTTTGGCACAGGGGCAAAAATGGATTGAATAACAAAATGGAAAGACATAGTAAATGATTATTCTCTAGATAATGTATTATCCAGGCTTTAACTTTCTCTTCTCCCTTTTCCTAGTCTTTTGGGCATTCACCACATAACTGCAAAAATGTAGACAAAATTTTTAAAAAATGATTGAAGTTCAAACTGGTTTCATTTATCGGCTTGCTGGAATCTTTCTTAGAAAGTGAAGTGAGAGATATCTCAAAGCAGTTGACTTAATTGAAGAATTATCTATAGATCTGTAATATAGATCTGTAATTTTGCTATTCACAGTCCTACTTACCATAAGTGTAGTTTTAAAAAAACACCTGTGGCGGATTCATGTTGATGAATGGCAAAACCAATACAATATTGTAAAGTAATTAGCCTCTAAAATAAATAAATTTAAATTAAAAAAATAAAATAAATTAGTGTTTTCAGATATAAAAAAATAAAAAGTCATATGAAAAAGCTGACCAAATTATTTACTATTTGTTATTCCAAGCTTTATAGCTCAGTGGAGAAAAACGGGGATAGCAGTGGATTTAGCTTAATGAAATAGTCTTAGAAAAGGAAGTGAACGGCATGGAGGTATAATTGGTTGAATGAGCCAATAGATGGATTAGGTGATGTGCTTACTGCAAGGTTAAGTGACAGGTAATGGTAGGCCCTAATACTAGGGTAAAGTGTATTCAACTGAGCACACTCACAGAGCCCTGAAATATATACTTACAAGCATTCCAAAGGGTTTATGAATATATAATTATGATTCAGAAATAAACAATCAACCCACATGGTAGAATAGTACCATATCTCTTCTGGTTGTAAAACACTGATACAAAGATCCAGGTATAAAGGCAACTAAAGTGAGAGCTCTTAGGTTTCTAACTGCAGACCTTGTTGGTTAGTCACTAAGTTGTGTGACCCCATGGACTGTAGCCCACCAGACTCCTCTGTCCATGGGGTTTCTCATTGCAGACCTACAGTTTAGGAACAGGACTGAGATAGCCATGGCAGTCCTGGCATTACATTCTAGGGCATGATAAAAGATGAGATGCTGAGTTATAAGTATTTAACATATTACCTTATTTTCCTACCCCCTACTGTATGCTTTCTTGGACAAAAAATTCTTTTTCACAGGATCAACATTCTGTAATGTTTTCCATGTCATATGGAATCTATGTCCTGAAAAATAGGGAAATAGAATCTAGAGAGGCTAAGTTGATCTAAATAGTAAAAAGCTGAGATGGGATAGAAAGAGAGAGAATAAGGAAATATCTTTGAAAATTGAGTCTTAGAGAAAAGTTAGGAGAGAAGTCTAAAGAACATCAGAATGAAATAATTTGGACTGTGCATATCTGTAAAAGCAGTTGAAAATGAAAGATGGAAAGATGGAGATTAAAATAGTAATTAGATGGGTTTGAACCTATGAGTAAGACCATTTTAAGGACCAAAATGTATGGAAACTGAATTAGAGTGGGATTCAACAAATGACATGTAGGCTCATACTTCCTAACTACATGAAAATTCCAGAATTTGTTTGGGAAAATACATAGAATATTCAACATACTAAAGGAAATAAAGCATGAAAATGTATTTTTTGAATTGCATATATATGTTTATGTTCATGTGAAATTAGGGCAATACATTTAACTTCTGGGACCACCAGCTTTTTCATCAGTTAAGTGAGATAACTGCTATAACCACAGTCATAGTAGCACAGTCCCCAGTATATACTGGTTTAAACAAAAAGAGGAAAAGAAAAAGCTGGAAACCTGCCCATAAGAATTTTGAGATAATTCATCTGCTGCTGCAGCTGCTAAGTCACTTCAGTCGTGTTCGACTCTGTGTGACCCCATAGATGGCAGCCTACCAGCCTCCCCCGCCCCTGGGATTCTCCAGGCAAGAACACTGGAGTGGGTTGCCATTTCCTTCTCCAATGCATGAAAGGGAAAAGTGAAAGTGAAGTCGCTCAGTTGTATCCGACTCTTAGTGACCCCATGGACTGCAGCCTACCAGGGTCCTCCGTCCATGGGATTTTCCAGGCAAGAGTACTGGAGTGGGGTGCCATTGCCTTCTCCGGATAATTCATCAAATCCTCCTTTATAGGACTGTAAGCCTTTATTTTGGTTCAATGACTTCTATAATTACAGTGAATAGGTCATTATTAGAACCTCTTGAAATGCGGGATTTATAGAATATTGTAATCTTTTGATCAGAAATAATAATCAGTACTATACAGTAAAGTCTCTATACAGCTGACAGTTTACCAGACCAATAAAAGGTCCAGATTTTAGAAATTGAAGTTTTGCAAATATAAGACAAATTATTTGATTCTTTAAACAAATACTCTTGACTCCATCCCTCTTCCACATACCTATTTTATCTATTATCTAACACAAGTTGAATAGTAATTGTACATTTTGGAACTCTTAAGTTTTATAAGTCATAGAGAAGTTGATGTTGGACCATATTCTAGCACATAAAGCAGTGTCAAAGGTCAGTTGTCAGAGCTCACAGCCTGAATGTAAACACTGTGATGTCTGGGACATTTTTCCAATTTTTCCTGCTGATCTCTTTTAGTACCTAAAATACAAAGCTTAGCCACAAATGGGTAATTGATAAATAGTTCTTAAGAGAATTAAAGAATAAATGGATTAATTATGAAATTACCATGGGTATTGATCAATTGTCTTATCCTGTAAGTAATCTGTATTTTTCAAAATTTAGCTTTTTGTAGAGCAGTACTGTCTAACAGAAATACAATGTGAGCCACTTACATAATTTAAAAATTTCTTGTAACCACATTAAAAAGTAAAATTAAACCAGCTAATTATAATTGTATATATTACTTATTTTAATATATCCAAAGTAACACCTTAACAGGTAATCAATATAATTATTATTTATTAGGTGTCTTACATTTTGAGGCTTCTCAGGTGGTTCATGGTGAAGAATCTGTCTGCCAATGCAGGAGATGTGGGTTCAATCCCAGGGTTGGGAAGATCCCCTGGCGAGAAAAATAGCAACTCACTCCAATATTCCTGCCTGGGAAATTCCATGGACAGAGGAGACTGGTGGGCTACAGTCCATGGGGTCACAAAGAGTCAGATACAACTTAGTGACTAAACAACAGCAATCTTAGTTTTTTACTATCTTTGAAATACTTTTGTTTTACACTTACAACACAGCACATTCAGTTGACCTGCGTTTTAAGCACTCAAGTGTGTCTCTAGCAGGTTGGATATCGCACTGATGGAGAAGTCAAAATCTACTTTGAATGAGCCAAATTAAACATTCTTAGATTTAAGATAAGAGGAGTAGTTTATAGATAAGGGTGTGGAATTCAAATTTAGGTATAGCTAATTTTGAATCCCATTTACTAGCTATGTGACTTTGAACTGGATAATTCAACAAGTCTGTTTCTTCCTGTAAAATGTACATAATATACACATCTTGATGAATTGCTGATTATCCTAGAAATAACGTATATAAAATGTCTACTATAGGGTCTGACGTATGTTAGGTGCTCAAAGAAAATTATGAATAGTTGTCATTATTTTGTTCATTGTAAATATTTAATGTATATATTTTAATCTCTCAGTACCTTGTGATTTAAACATGAGATTAGACTTCTTTTTTAAATTGAAATAACTAAGGCATGAGCCCTGTTACTAAGTTATATACCAGGACTTTGCCCTGGTCAAATTTTCTTCAATTCTTCCTGAGTAGCTGTGTCAGGGTAAACTTCTGTATGTGTTATAAGGGGCCCTCTGGGTTCCCTGCTCTGCTGGATCAGTTCTCTGCTAGTGCTTTGCCTCTGTGGTTGTTTTGATACCCTCATTTCAGAGGAAGGACCTTGTCTTTAGGATCACAAAAATAATTCAAATATTTTCCACACATAAGAGAAAAAATACATTTCTAATATCTAGAAATTTATTATCTACTAGTTTCTCTGAAAATTAAATGACTCATAATATTCTCTAGCAAAGATTGAGTGATAGCTTGAGAAAAACACGACATACAAGGAATGATTAACAAATTAAAAGGCCAAAAATTCAGTTGTTACATAAGGATTTTAAAATAAAGACCTGTGGTTCAGAGATAATAGTACACAATTTTTAAAAATCAGTAAATCAAAACTAGCAGTATCAGAGGTCCTGTATTAGAAGAAAATAGGTAAAAGTGAAGTATAATGGCCAGTCTGTGTCAAAAGAAGGGGCTCTAGATAATTAATTTTGAGATTAAATAAAATAGTTCTCAAATGTTAGCTGTAAATTTTAACATGAATAAAATCTAAAACATCCAATATGTTGATGTTGTTCACTCAGTCATGCCCAACTCTTTGCAACCCCATGGACTGCAGCAGGCCAGATTTTCCTGTCCTTCACTATCTCCCTGCGTTTGCTCAAATTCATGACCATTGAGTCAGTGATGCCATCTAACCATCTCATCCTCTGTTGCCCCCTTCTCCTCATGCCTTCAATCATTCCCAGCATCAGGGAGTTTCCCAGTGAGTCGGCTCTTCACATCAGGTGGCCAAAGTATTGGAGTTTCAGCTTCAGCATCAGTTCTTCCAATTGGTATTCAGGGTTGATTTCCTTTCAGATTGACTGGTTTGATCTCCTTGCTGTCCAAGGGACTCTCAAGACTCTTCTCCAACACCACAGTTCTAAAGCATCAGTTCCTCAGTGCTCAGCCTTCTTTATGGTCTAACTCTCACATCTGTACCTGACTACTGTAAAAATCCCAGCTTTGACTATAAGGACCTTTGTGGGCAAAGTGATGTCTCTGCTTTCTCATACGTTGTTTAGGTTTGTCATAGACGTTCTTCCAAGGAGCAAACGTCTTTTAATTTCACGGCTATAGTCACCATTGGCAGTGATTTTGGAGCCCAAGAAAATAAAGCCCCACTGTTTCCATTTTTTCCCCATCTATTTGCCATGAACAAAACTAATAATATGTAGGTTAACATGGGTAATAATAAATTGGAAAACAAATCATAGACATAGAGAAAATAACATGGCTATACTAGAATCTCACCAAAATCTTTGTCTTCTTCTTCCTGGGCACACCATTGGAACATGTTTTCCATATTCTTGTGCAGTTTGATGAACTCATGTGATGTCTAGACAATAAGAGCATAAGAAAAAGTTGTACCACTTTCAAGATTGGTCCCTGAAGACCTCTCATGAGGGCTCCTTGGTACATGTTTCCTTAGAGTGGGGTGGAAATGACTAGGGTAATCAAACTTGGACTTGATTAATTGAAGATGGCAAAACTTCTATTGGTGGTGATAGTTTAGTCACTAAGTCATGTCCAACTCTTGTGACCACATGGACTGTAGCCCGCCAGGCTCCTCTGTCCATAGGATTTTCCAAGCAAGAATACTGGAGTGAGTTGCCATTTCCTCTCCAAAACCTTTATTAATGTGAATTTTTCAGTGATTATGTGGGAGCAGCTCTCTGTTACTTTCTACCCTGGACCAGTCAAGAATATTACAGGAGAAATAAACTTCTATTTCATTAAGTCATTACACTATGCCCTTGTGTCTATTCCATACACAGCTGGTATTTACCTTACTAATATTGTGGTATACTTTTCTGGGATATGTTTTCTTACCACCAGCAAATATCCTGTTTTATTGGCAACAAATTCAGATTCTGATAGAACTATGGGCTTCTGTGAACAAACAGGGTGGGGACATGTAATCAGGATGCCTTTCTTCTTGGGTATGAGGTAAGTTTCCCTCCTCAATGTGAGAGGCGGTAGACATCCTTTAGCTTCAATTTGGCTCTAACATTTGCTTGGGGAATATCCAACAGCAGATTCACTGCTTAATTCAGAAACCTATTCTTGAAGCAAAAATCAGAATGGAGAGTAGGGGACTGTTGCAGCTGTTCCCCAGACTTTAATCAAGTGTCTCACTGACTGTCCAGCTCTGCCTTCCAGCCTCTGGTGCATCTGATTGGGATAATTCCAGATTTCTGTTAGGAAAACCTATTTTTTAAGTGATTCTGTGTTTAATTATTTTGTGTTGAATTTTATCACCCCAGTTGAGGTTCGCTGTTGACCTAACTTCCTCTGTTGTATATTATCTATAAATTCCCCAACACTCTTTTCTAACTGTGACATTGTTCTTTGTTTTTCCGTGAACTTTTATTTCGTATTTTAACCACTTTTTTAAATGACTGAGAGGGATGGAAGGTAATCACATGTGCTCATTTGCCTTTCTGTTTTCACCACAGAAATCAGGCATTTCGTGTATTAAAAGTTAGGTTTTAACTTCAAAATTCTTAAATTATTTTTTCTTGCAATTATACTGTAGGGGGTAAATGACACTTATGCCAGTAATTTTTTTTCTTTGAAGAGAGTCATATCGATTTAACTATTTAGTAAATACTGACTGACTATGCTTATATATGCATACTTCTGAATTGACTTGTGGCTAGTTTATTGGCAGATATAGCTCCAATTGTGAAGACATTTAACCCAAATGGAACCTACATCATTTACTTTAGGAATGTTTTCTCTACATTCTC
The DNA here is from genome assembly GCF_029378745.1 of Bos indicus. Lineage (NCBI taxonomy): Eukaryota > Metazoa > Chordata > Mammalia > Artiodactyla > Bovidae > Bos > Bos indicus. The sequence continues at coordinate 35,034,080 of NC_091770.1, forward strand.
TAGTCATAACTACCATCATAAGCTCTAAAACTCTCTAGTTGTCTCCTCCTCCTCCTCTCCCTCTTCTTTCTCTTTCTCATTTTCTTTCTCCTCCTATTTTTTCTTCCTCTTCTTCTAACTCTTAAATTGAGACCGATAGAAGCAAACATAGGAAAAACTTCTTGATATGAGTCTTGACAATGATTTTTTGGGTATGACACCAAAAGTGCAATCAGTAAAAGCAAAAACCAACAAGTGAGACTACATCAAACTTAAAAGCTTCTGTGCAGCAAAAGAAATAATCAACAAAATGAAAAGGCAACCTATAGAACAGATCAAAATAATGTGCAAACCGTGTATCTGAATACATGGTTTCAGAATGTATATGAATTGATATAATGTATAGAATTGTATATATTCTATACATTATATCAATGTATAGAATTGATATAACTCAATAGCAATAATCATTACCACCATCCAATTAAAAATGGGCAAAAGACCTGCATAGACTTTTTTTTCCAAGGAGGACATACCAATTGCCAACAGGTATATGAAAAGATGCTCAATATCAGAGAAATGTAAATAAAAATCACAGTGAGATACCACCTATTACCAGTGACAAGAGAGCAAGGGTTGGTAAGGATGTGGAAAAAATAGAACCCTGTGTATTGTTGGTGGGAATGTACTGGTACAGTCACTATGGAAAATAGTATAGAGGCTCCTCCAAAAATTGAAAGTTTACCTTATGTTCCAGCATTTTCACTTCTGGGTATATAGCCAAAGGAAATGAAAGATAACTTGAAGGATTTGAAGAGATATTTGCACCTCCAGGTTAATTACAATCTTTTAACAATAGGTTGTTTCCATATCTTGGCTGAGCATCCGTCTCTGGATGAAAAAACAAGATATGAGATATACACAAAAGTATTATTCAGTCATAAGAAAGGAGGAAACCCTGTCATTTGTGACAACATAGATGGGACTTGAGGGCATTATGCCTAAATGAAATAAGTCAGACAGAGAAAGACAAAATCTGTATGGTGTCACTTATATGCAGAATCTAAAAATGTCAAACTCATAGAGACTGAGTAGAATGGTGGTTGTCAGAAACTGAGGAGTGGAGCAGTTAGGGAGATGTTGCCCAGAGAGTACGAACTCCTAGTTATAGAATGAATAAGTTCTAGGGATGTAATGTACAGTATCGTGACGTTACATAGCAGTATAGTATAATCTTTGAAAGATGCTAAGAGTAGATCTCAAATGTTCTCATCACAAAAAAGAAATCACTATTGTGTGAGCTGATGGTGATATAAACCTAAGGTGATTGTTTTACAATATATAAGTGTAACAAATCATGTTGCAAATCTTGAACTTATAAAATGTTATAGGTCAATTATATTTCAATAAAGTTGGGGAAAAATTCAAATTTAAAAACTTTTTAACTAAGGGTTAGAGTATGTTAGCCCTATAAAGTATTAAAATATATTGTTAAAGCATAAAAAGAATGATGAAACTGAAGAGGAAGCTCACCCAAAATGCATATGCAAACCAGGAGAGGATAAAGATGCATATTAAATTGGTGGGGAAATACAAAAAGCTTTTAATAAATGATAGCCGTTTGGGAAAAGATAAAATTTAATCTATACTTCACTCCATATATCAGAGTTCTAAACATTAAAAAAATGAAAGCAACCTCAGAGTAACTATAAAGTTGAGAAAATGAAGTTTCTCTTTTGCTGAACTATTCGATTTTCAACTTGGTTAATCTGAGAACTGTGCTTCCTAGAATTTCCTTCCCCAGTTGGCCAAAAAAGGAATTTGCATGTAATATTGGACATGAAAAACATTAATTAAAAAAGAACACTAATACCATTTCAGGCTTCTAGCATTTTCTTTCATCTTAATCAGTGTCTATCAGGCATTTCTCAAGAGGCAGATCAGGTGGTCTGGTATTCCCATCTCTTTCAGAATTTTCCACAGTTTATTGTGATCCACACAGTCAAAGGCTTTGGCATAGTCAATAAAGCAGAAATAGATGTTTTTTTGGAACTCTCTTGCTTTTTCGATGATCCAGCAGATGTTGGCAATTTGATCTCTGGTTCCTCTGCCTTTTTTAAAACCAGCTTGAACATCAGGAAGTTCATGGTTCACATATTGCTGAAGCCTGGCTTAGAGAATTTTGAGCATTACTTTACTAGCGTGTGAGATGAGTGCAATTGTGCGGGTAGTTTGAGCATTCTTTGGCATTGCCTTTCTTTGGGATTGGAATGAAAACTGACCTTTTCCAGTCCTGCGGCCACTGCTGAGTGTTCCAAATTAGCTGGCATATTGAGTGCAGCACTTTCACAGCATCATCTTTCAGGATTAGGAATAGCTCAACTGGAATGCCATCACCTCCACTAGCTTTGTTCGTAGTGATGCTTTCTAAGGCCCACTTGACTTCACATTCCAGGATGTCTGGCTCTAGGTCAGTGATCACACCATCGTGATTATCTGGGTTGTGAAAATCTTTTTTGTACAGTTCTTCTGTGTATTCTTGCCATCTCTTCTTAATATCTTCTGCTTCTGTTAGGTCCATACCATTTCTGTCCTTTATCAAGCTCATCTTTGCCTGAAATGTTCCTTTGGTATCTCTGATTTTCTTGAAGAGATCCCTAGTCTTTCCCATTCTGTTGTTTTCCTCTATTTCTTTGCATTGATCACTGAAGAAGGCTTTCTTATCTCTTCTTGCTATTCTTTGGAACTCTGCATTCAGATGTTTATATCTTTCCTTTTCTCATTTGCTTTTCACTTCTCTTCTTTTCACAGCTATTTGTAAGGCCTCCCCAGACAGCCATTTTGCTTTTTTACATTTCTTTTCTATGGGAATGGTCTTGATCCCTGTCTCCTGTACAATGTCACAAACCTCATTCCATAGTTCATCAGGCACTCTATTATCTATCAGATCTAGGCCCTTAAATCTATTTCTCACTTCCACTGTATAATCATAAGGGATTTGATTTAGGTCATACCTGAATGGTCTAGTGGTTTTCCCTACTTTCTTCAATTTAAGTCTGAAGCAACAGTTAGAACTGGACATGGAACAACAGACTGGTTCCATATAGGAAAAGGAGTTCGTCAAGCCTGTATATTGTCACTCTGTTTATTTAACCTATATGCAGAGTACATCATGAGAAATGCTGGACTGGAAGAAACACAAGCTGGAATCAAGATTGCCGGGAGAAATATCAATCACCTCAGATATGCAGATGACACCACCCCTATGGCAGAAAGTGAAGAGGAATTCAAAAGCCTCTTGATGAGAGTGAAAGTGGAGAGTGGAAAAGTTGGCTTAAAGCTCAACCTTCAGAAAATGAAGATTATGGTATCCGGTCCCATCACTTCATGGGAAATAGATGGGCAAACAGTGGAAACAGTGTCAGACTTTATTTTTGGGGGCTCCCAAATCACTACAGATGGTGACTGCAGCCATGAAATTAAAAGACACTTACTCCTTGGAAGGAAAGCTATGACCAACCTAGATAGCATATTCAAAAGCAGAGACATTACTTTGCCAACAAAGGTTCGTCTAGTCAAGGCTATGGTTTTTCCAGTGGTCATGTATGGATGTGAGAGTTGGACTGTGAAGAAGGCTGAGCGCCGAAGAATTGATGCTTTTGAACTGTGGCGTTGGAGAAGACTCTTGAGAGTCCCTTGGACGGCAAGGAGATCCAACCAGTCCATTCTGAAGGAGATCAGCCCTGGGTATTCTTTGGAAGGAATGATGCTAAAGCTGAAACTCCAGTACTTTGGCCACCTCATGTGAAGAGTTGACTCATTGGAGAAGACTCTGATGCTGGGAGGGATTGGGGGCAGGAGGAGAAGGGGACAACAGAGGATGAGATGTCTGGATGACATCACTGACTCAATGGACGTGAATCTTAGTGAACTCCTGGAGTTGGTGATGGACAGCGAAGCCTGGCGTGCTGCAATTCATGGGGTCGCAAAGAGTCGGACATGACTGAGCAACTGATCTGATCTGATCATTCATTTCATCAGTGTGGTGTGTTCATATGCTATTGCAATTATTCCTATTTAATTTTTGAGAAAACTTTTAGTTCTAGAACTAAATTATTTACCATGTGAATTGAGGTAAATAGCAGACTAAGAATTCAAAACCACATTGTTTGTTTCCTTCCCTGTGTTATGCTAAGAATTCCACACACACTTGTGGGTATAATTTTTGAATATTAATCAAACAGCTGCTAGTGTCAGTACTGAATGTTTTTCTGGTTTAAGAGTTCCTTGGATAAGGAAATAATTAAATCCTCCATTTTCAGAGGTATGTGCCTCCTCATGAAACAGTGAAGACTATGGGTATATTTTCTCAAAACATTCATTTTCTAAAGTCTTGAATCGACCAGTAGACACAATCCATGGGTTGGTAATTCCTGCACTAAAATAAACTAGCATGGGAATTGAGGAGGAAATTATCTACCAGGTAAGTTGATGACTTACAATCATAAAAGTAAAAAATAGCAACAGATAATTTTTAGCAAACTGATTGAAAATAAATTTCTGTCTGTATAGATACTGCATGTAACTGATTTCAATCCAGGGTAAATTTGTATGGTTGAATTATAACACTTCAGAATTATGGGTTTGTATGGCTTTCACATTCCCTGGCTTACATAACTATGTTTCAGCTATATAACCATTGAAGTAAAATGTTTATTACAGTATGCCATAGTGAAAACTTATTTACATTCTTAACATATGGATCTATTTCACATTGTGACAGGAGAAAGAAAATACATAAAGATATGTTACATACCCATGTCATTTTTAATCAGAAAATAAAGAGGTGAGTAAAAGCTCATGTAGTGCAAGTAGACGGTTAATGTTCTAGTTCTTAAGTAAAAATGATAGGTACCCGATTTTATTAACATAACTTAAATGGATATCTGGTAATTAAAATAGGTACATCTATCCCTCCTAAGCAGGCATGTGTCTCCGATCAAAGAAGAAAATGAATCATCATAGGTAAATGAATTCTCTGTATTCAGACATGTTATCTTCTCCCTGGTCCATATGTTGTCATAGCAACAATTGACTTCATATGGCCTGACTCAGCTACTCAGCAACCAAAGAGAAAAGAAATGTCCTATTTTCTGTAATCTGCTGTTACAGGTGATGTTTTTAGATTGTGCAGTAGCAAAAGGTAATCCTTAAACCTACAGGATTTTCTTTTGTGATTGGAGTAAAATCAATCATTATCTTCTAGATGCAGGACAGTTGTCATTTTGGAGTTTGGGTGGCAATTTCTATAGGTGAAGGATATCAGGATTTCTTGAAGAAAACAGAAGCAGGATACCCTTTAAATAGTTATTTGTCTAAACATTTTGATATATAACTTAGAGAATATGAAGTTTTTAAGCAGAGAACTATTGTAAGAACACAGGAAACTCAGTTCTATTTTTCTGTATCCCTTTGTTTTGTAAAATTGAGATATTCTTTTCTCTGTGACATAGATATAAATTTATAAAAATTGTTTGCCAAAATAAGGGGAATAGAATACCTATTTTGAATTGAGTGCTGGGTATCCAGTAGTAATGCTTTTCAAAATAGTATAATAAAGACATAGTAAATATTTTCTAGTCATATATTTGTAGTTTCATATGTGGACTGTGTTGAAAAGATAAAAATAAGCTGAATAAAATCACAAATAAGACTTTATTTCTTATGGCCTTGGTCAGATTGATAAAAACAATAACAAACAAGCCTTTAAAGAATTAACAAAATCTTCTAATTTATTAAGTTCCTAATTCCCAAATGCATTTAGATGTCTAGATTTTCAAGTGATTTCCACTTTGTGGACGATGCTGCCATTATATACAGATTTTGTTCCTTCAGAGAATAATAGCAGGTGGTGCCTATATGGGAAAACACATGAAAAAAAGCCACCTTTTTTCTTTAATTTTTCATGTCTCTATTATAGCTATATTTATTACTTTATCTAGAGAATGTGATACTTTTGAATATGAAGAATAGTCCAGTAAGGAGTACCATGATAAATAAAAACAAATCAGATTTAATAGGTAACATCTATGTAGCATGTATATTGCAGTACCTCATCCTCTACCCGTGGCTGTCCTAACATGTATGCAAAGTCACTCTTACCTCTGATTGCAGGTTTGGATGAACAGTTTCTAAAAGTGGTCCTGGAAACCACTTCTGGGATTTTCCTGATATATTATGTTATCTTTATTTTATTTAGTGAAAAATGGCTAGAGAGGGAAATTAAACACCTTAAAAATATGAAATGTAGTTAACCTCTACCCCATCATCTTGATCATTTTTTCAGTCTTCCTCCAGTCATTCACCTCACTCAAGTGATTTGATTTATTCTTTAGAGATCATCTGAAAGATTTAGCTACTTCACTCTCATCTGTCTCAGTTCTGTCATCTGCAAATTCTGTGTGTCAAGAATACTGAATCAGATTAGTATAACCTCAAATGCTTGGAACTTCTTGAAAAACTGACCCTACATTAATACAAAGCAAGGCTATTCAACTTTTAAAAAATGACTCAGTCCCTATGGATCTTTGTTTCTCCTCTTAATATCTGAAATGTTGGAAATCACCATACTGATCTTGGCTTAAAGACTGCTGCTGCTGCTAAGTCGCGTCATTCGTGTCCAACTCTGTGCGACCCCATAGATGGAAGCCCACCAGGCTCCTCCATCCATGGGATTTCCCAGGCAAGAGTACTGGAGTGGGGTGCCATTGCCTTCTCCGGGCTTAAAGACTGGCCCTGAATTTATCAAACTGGTTTTGAAGCAAGTTAGTCTGTTCAATTCAGTTCTGTTTAGTTGCTCAGTCGTGTCCAACTCTTTGCGACCCCATGAATCACAGCATGCCAGGCCTCCCTGTCCATCACCAACTCCTGGAGTTCACTCAAACTCACATCCATCAAGTCGGTGATGCCATCCAGCCATCTCATCCTCTGTCATCCCCTTTTCCTCCTGCCCCCAGTCCCTCCCAGCATCAGACTCTTTTCCAATGAGTCAACTCTTCACATGAGGTGGCCAAAGTACTGGAGTTTCAGCTTTAGCATTGTTCCTTCCAAAGAAATCCCAGGGCTGATCTCCTTCAGAATGGACTGGTTGAATCTCCTTGCAGTCCACAGGACTCTCAAGAGTCTTCTCCAACACCACAGTTTAAAAGCATCAATTCTTTTTTTTTTTTTTTTTCTTCCAATTTTATTTTATTTTTAAACTTTACATAATTGTATTAGTTTTGCCAAATATCAAAATGAATCCTCCACAGGTATACATGCGCTCCCCATCCCGAACCCTCCTCCCTCCTCCCTCCCCATACCATCCCTCTGGGCCGTCCCAGTGCACCAGCCCCAAGCATCCAGCATCATGCATCGAACCTGGACTGGCAACTCATTTCCTACATGATATTTTATATGTTTCATTGCCATTCTCCCAAATCTTCCCACCCTCTCCCTCTCCCACAGAGTCCATAAGACTGTTCTATACATCAGTGTCTCTTTAGCTGTCTCGTACACCAGGTTATTGTTACCATCTTTCTAAATTCCATATATATGCGTTAGTATACTGTATTTATGTTTTTCCTTCTGGCTTACTTCACTCTGTACAATAGGCTCCAGTTTCATCCACCTCATTAGAACTGATTCAAATGTATTCTTTTTAATGGCTGAGTAATACTCCATTGTGTATATGTACCACAGCTTTCCTATCCATTCATCCGCTGATGGACATCTAGGTTGCTTCCATGTCTTGGCTATTATAAACAGTGCTGCGATGAACATTGGGGTACACGTGTCTCTTTCCCTTCTGGTTTCCTCAGTGTGTATGCCCAGCAGTGGGATTGCTGGATCATAAGGCAGTTCTATTTCCAGTTTTTTAAGGAATCTCCACACTGTTCTCCATAGTGGCTGTACTAGTTTGCATTCCCACCAACAGTGTAAGAGGGTTCCCTTTTCTCCACACCCTCTCCAGCATTTATTATTAAAAAAAAAAAAATAAAAAAAATAAAAGCATCAATTCTTTGGCGCTCAGCCTTCTTCACAGTCCGACTCTCACATCCATACATGACCACTGGAAAAACCATAGCCTTGACTAGACGGACCTTTGTTGGCAAAGTACTGTCTCTGCTTCTCAATATGCTATCTAGGTAGGTCATAACTCTCCTTCCAAGGAGTAAGCATTTTTTAATTTCATGGCTGCAGTCACAATCTGCAGTGATTTTGGAGCCCCAAAAATAAAGTCTGACACTGTTTCCACTGTTTCCCCATCTATTTCCCATGAAGTGATGGGACCAGATGCCATGATCTTCGTTTTCTGAATGTTGAGCTTTAAGCCAACCTTTTCACTCTCCTCTCTCACTTTCATCAAGAGGCTTTCTAGTTCCTCTTCACTTTCTGCCATAAGGGTGGTATCATCTGCATATCTGAGGTTATTGATATTTCTTCTGGCAATCTTGATTCCAGCTGTGCTTCTTCCAGCCCAGCGTTTCTCATGATGTACTCTGCATATAAGTTAAATAAGCAGGGTGACAGTATACAGCCTTGATGTACTCCTTTTCCTATTTGGAACCAGTCTGTTGTGCCATGTCCAGTTCTAACTGTTGCTTCCTGACCTGCATATAGGTTTCTCAAGAGGCAGGTCAGATGGTCTGGTATTCCCATCTCTTTCAGAATTTTCCACAGTTTATTGTGATCCACACAGTCAAAGGCTTTGGCATAGTCAATAAAGCAGAAATAGATGTTTTTCTGGAACACTTTTGCTTTTTTGATGATCCAGCTGTTAACAGTACCAAAATAAATCTGAAATTAAATATCCTTTCTTTAACTTCACTGAATTGTCCCAAAGAGGGTATCCTCATTATTTCCTCCACTGTTCTGCATTGTTATATGTTCCACTAATGCTGATATTCAGTAGGGTGATTGTAGCATCTATCATAGTACCTTCTAAAGATGAAATGTCCCCAAACATGTGGTCTTTCTATTTTGTTTGGCCTCATATTTTATTGCATCTAGACTATCGGCAGACCTCTTTGCCCATATCTAGTAGAGCACAGGTTAAGCACTTCTAGGCCTCAGCCCCATTATTGGACTTGCTCTGCCCTTTTCTTTCTAGTTCCCCTATCTCCTAATACAGAAGTCTCCTTTTTTTTCTTTCTTTTTTCCTATCATGGTCTTGTCCCTACCCCCTTGATATCAGGAATTGCTTTAAGTGTGAATGTCTTTTAACTGATGAGAGATGGGCCAGCGGCAGTTAAAGAAGATACATCTTTGCCTTGGGCTCCACTGCAGTCTCCTGGAGGTTTTCTAAGGTAATTGAAGCCACATGAGACTTGCTTCACAAAGAGGAAACCTGTTCTCTGGGTGTTGGTGAGCCACTGTGCAAAGTGTTTTCCTTTCAGAGCCATGGGAAGAAAGGAAGTACTTACTGTATCTCCGTTGATTCCAAGCAGTCCTTCAAACTCCACCAATCCTTTAGTCCATAGAGACTGCATCAGAATCAAGAGGTAGAACCAAATTTTAAAAGACCCCTGTATGACTCATGTGTTCTATCCTTCATTCCCTGCCAGAGAACCTGTGTAGGCCTTTATTAGCTAGTTATCTTGTCCCTTGCTGCTGCTGCTAAGTCGCTTCAGTCATGTCCGACTCTGTGCGACCCCATAGACGGCAGCCCACCAGGCTCCGCCCTCCCTGGGATTCTCCAGGCAAGAACACTGGAGTGCGTTGCCATTTCCTTCTCCAATGCATGAAAGTGAAAAGTGAAAGTGAAGTCGCTCAGTTGTGTCCGACTCCTCGTGACCCCATGGACTGTAGCCTACCAGGCTCCTCCATCCATGGGATTTTCCAGGCAAGAGTACTGGAGTGGGTTGCCAATGCCTTAATCCCTTACTCACCTATAATGGCAAGTGGATGTAGGCTTGTGTGTGTACTAAGTCTCTTCAGTCGTGTCCAATTCTTTGTGACCCTATGGACCATAGCCTGCTAGGCTTCTCTGTCCATGGCATTCTCTAGGCAAGAATTATCGCATGGTTGCCATTTCCTCCACCAGGGGATCTTCCCAACCCAGGGATTGAACCCACATCTCTTATGTCTCCTGCACTGGCAAGCAGGTCCTTTACACTAGCACTGCCTGGGAAGCCCTGGATGTAGGCTTACATGTGTATGTGTACACTTGTGTGTGTGACTGTCTTTTACTAGAAAGAAATGAAATAGTAAGAGTATGGGCTTTATAATAGAATGAACCTGTCTGGATTTCAGTTGCAGACAAATAACAGATTGTCTTCATTTGTGAAATGGGGAAAAGATTATTTTATAATTATTGTAACACTAAATAGAATACATTAAACACATGGAAGAGGGCATGAACAGTCAGCAATTGCTAGGTTCTTCCCTCGCCCCCATATCTGGGAAAGATTTCCTTTTGGTAACTTGATTTATGCTTACTGCATTAATTAACTATTGTTCCATTACAAAGCACCTCAAAGTCTAAATGATTAAAATCTTTCTCATGAAGATAGGGTTGTTCTGCTAACCTTAGCTGCTGCTGCTGCTGCTAAGTCACTTCAGTCATGTCCGATTCTGTGCGACCCCACAGATGGCAGCCCACCAGGCTCCCCCGTCCCTGGGATTCTCCAGGCAAAAACACTGGAGTGGGTTGCCATTTCCTTCTCCAGTGCATGAAAGTGAAAAGTGAAAGTGAAGTCGCTCAGTCGTGTGTGACTCCTAGCGACCCCATGGACTGCAGCCTACCAGGCTCCTCCGTCCATGGGATTTACCAGGCATGGCTCGAATGGTAAAGAATCTGCCTGCAATGCAGGAGACCTGGGTTCGATCCCTGGGTCAGGAAGACCACTGGAGAAGGGAATGTCTACCCACTCCAATATTCTTGCCAGGAGAATCCAATGGACTGAGGAGCCAGGCAGGCTATAGTCCATGGGGTCACAAAAAGTCAGACATGACTGAACAACTAACCTTAGCTGCTGCTAAGTCGCTTCAATCGTGTCCGACTCTGTGCGACCCCATAGATGGCAGCCCACCAGGCTCCCCCGCCCCTGGGATTCTCCAGGCAAGAACACTGGAGTGGGTTGCCATTTCCTTCTCCAATGCATGAAAGTGAAAAGTGGAAGTGAAGTCGTGCAGTTGTGTACAACTCTTCTTGATCCCATGGACTGCAGCCTACCAGGCTCCTCCATCCATGGGATTTTCCAAGCAAGAGTACTGGAGTGGGGTGCCATTGCCTTCTCCTAACCTTAGCTCTCGTGGTCTTAATCATGAGATCAATGATGTGTCCTCTGGGGGAAAGTAAGTTGTTTAGGTGACCTTGGATATGATGATTGAGCTTTATTGGAGGTCTCTCTCCTATCCCTTCAGCAATCTAGCCTGATGGCAGGGATTCAAGAGCAAGCAAGTCTAGTTCTGGAAGGAGGTAAGGGGGAAGTTGAGCATGTGCTTCTCAAGTTTGGATCACACTTGATAATATCTTGCTGGTCAATGAAAAGCACATGGATGAGCCCAGAATCAAAGTGCAGAGGGACTGTCAAGTTACAGGACAAAGGGTATGAATAACTGGGGCCATTAGTACAATTCCCCTACCACCCCCTACAAAGCCTTTCTTGCCAACCCTTCTAATTAGTCATGGTTTGATCAGAGAAGCAGAATGCCTACAAGTCATCAACTGTTGCAGAATAAGGGATTTATTTTAGGAGTTAAACTTTATGTAGTTGTGAGACCTGTTGTATCCAGCTTTAGGTGTCTCTGGTGTTAATTCTTGAAGCCATTTTGGTTAGCCAGACTGGCACTCAGGAAGAAAAACAGAATGAATAACTAGAACTCATGAGTATTATCTAGGACCCAGGACTCTCTCTCACTACCTGTAGTCTTGGTGTAGTGGGTCACCTGAAGGAGAAGGTAGGACTCTTTACTGCAAGCTATGCATGTGTTAGCCCCCAAATCAAATGTGCTGAAGGGGAGAATGCATTAATGGATGGGAGCTGGAGGCTGCTGGTCTAGTGACCCTAATTCACTCCTGAGCTACTGCATGTGCCTGATGCTCTACGTCAACCTCCACAGCATAAAAATGGGTGGCTGCTGCTTCACCTCCATTAGCCAGATCTCCTAAAAATGTCTCTTGTGGCCAACATTAATCTGGGATTATACAGGGAGGCGAATTCTGGAAAACATTTCAGTTTGGTCTCCTCTGCTATTTTGTTGAAGTCTCTTATCGCGTTATATGTGGTTATGCTAAATTCACTTTTTCAGGGTTCGTCACCTTCAACTTTCCCTAAAAACATTTAGATTAGTAATTAATTCAATGTGGCAGAAATGATGCCAAAATCACTTATAATAACATCTGAATATTTGGCAGTTTTTAGCTGCTTTTCCCATCTCATAATTCTTGATAAAATACTCCTTTGACTTCCACTTTGCTTCCAGATTAGACTATGTTTAGAACATACTTTGCCAACTTAATAGTAAAACATGTTTTAGGGAATTTTCTGGTGGTCCAGTGATTAGAACTCAGAGCTCTCATTGCCATAGCCTGGGTTCAGGTCAGGGAACTAATGTCCTACAAGCTGAGGGGTACAGTAAAAAAAAAAAAAAAAAGTTTTATAAATGCAAAGATTGAGGCTGAGAATTTAATTTCTAAAATAATTATCACAGCTCTAAGGAACCAAGGGGACAGATAAACCAACCAAGTGTATTAGGAATTTGTTAGCATTTAAGGGGAGAAATTACTGCAATCGCTGATAATTATGTCCCTTAATTAATGAAAAAATTTAGTGAAGTTCTTTGACTTCAGTGTAAATTCCCACCATCCAGTATATAGAACTAATTCTCAATAGGGAAATCATAGACTTTCTAATCTCAAAGCAACCACTGCTCTAATAGTACACTACTGCTGTTTCTTATTAAAATACTTTTTTGTAGAAACAGCCAAGACTAACTAGTTCAGAAACTTCCTTTCTTTCACTCTTTCTTTTTCTCTTTTCGTCACTTTCTGTCTTCCTCTTGTTCTCTTTATCTCTCTCTTTCTTCCTTTCTATCATCTTTTAATGAGAGTTCCTGGCTTGAGGAAAAGAACAGCCCAATTTCTATAGGGAAATTGTCATTATGATATAAGTGGGTAAAGCTAAGAGTTAAAATGAGATTGTTAATGAAAGTGAACTTCATGAGAAATTAATTCTAATGATAATGACTCATCTTTGTATAGTTGCTATTGGTATGGGATAAGAAGAGACAACTAAATTTCTTCTTTTCATCAAGATACATGCTTTGTGATGATAGAGTAGGATAAAATATAGATAACTATTTTTATTTTTAATTGTGGTAAAAGACATAAAATTTACCATTGTTATCATTTTAAAGTGTACAGTTTAGTAGTGTTAACCATATTCATATTACAAAACATATTTTCCAGAACTTTTTCATTTTTCAAAACTGCAACTCTATACCCATTGAACATCAACTCATTTCCAACTCCTTAGAGCCTCTGACCAACCAGTCATCCACTATTAATTTCTATTCATTTGGCTACTTTAGAATTCTTAATTAAGTAGAATCATAAAATCCTTATCTTTATGATTAACTTTTATCACCTATAATTTACTCAAGGTTCAGCCATGTTATAGCATATAAATAATTTCCCCTTTTCCAAGGCTGAATAATATTTCACTGTGTGTATATATACCATACTTTCTTTATCCATTCATTTATCAATGAATATTTGAGTTGTTTCTGCATTTTGGCTGTTGAGAATATCTGCAATGAACATGGATATGCATATACCTTCTTCGCATCCTGCTTTCAATTCTGTTGGGTATATAACCAAAAGAAAACAAAAGGGATTACTGGATCGTATGGTAATTTTATTTTTAATTTTTTGAGGAGCCTCCATACTATTTTCCATAGTGACTGAACCATTTACATTGCCTCCAACAGTACAAAGGGGGTTGATTTTTTTTTTTTAATAGCGAAATAGTGGCCATCCCAATGCATTTGAGGTGATATCCCACTGTGGTTTTGATTTGCATTTCTGTAATGATCAATATTGTTATTACTAATTAATGACTAGTTGAATACTTTTAAATGCTTGTTGTCTCTTGTATATGTTTTATCCAGGAAAATGTCCATTCAAATAGTTTGCACATTTTAAAATTTCATTGTTGTTCATATTGATGGGTTTTTAATATATTTTGGATATTAACTCCTTATAAGATACATGATTTGCAAATGTTTTCTCCCATTCCCTAGATGGCCTTTTTCCTTTGTTGATTGTACCTTTAAAGGTACAATAGAGGCTTTAAAGTTTGATGTTATCACATTTGTCTATTCTTGCTTTTGTAATTTTGGTGGCATATCCAAGAAATTATTGACAAGTCCAATGTCATAAAGGTTCTCCACAATATTTTATCATAGGCATTTCATAGTTTTAGGTCTTATGGTTAGGTCTTTAATTCATTTTGAGGTTTAATTTATTTTAGTTTTTTAGTTTTATTTTTTCTCAACATTGCTTTCTTTTTTTTTTTAATTTAATTTTATTTTTAAACTTTACATAATTGTATTAGTTTTGCCAAATATCAAAATGAATCCGCCACAGGTATACATGTGTTCCCCATCCTGAACCCTCCTCCCTCCTCCCTCCCCACACCATCCCTCTGGGTCGTCCCAGTGCACTAGCCCCAGGCATCCAGTATCGTGCATCGAACCTGGACTGGCATCTCGTTTCTTACATGATATTTTATGTGTTTCAATGTCATTCTCCCAAATCTTCCCACCCTCTCCCTCTCCCACAGAGTCCATAAGACTGTTCTATACATCAGTGTCTCTTTTGCTGTCTCATACACAGGGCTATTGTTACCATCTTTCTAAATTCCATATATATGCGTTATTATACTGTATTGGTGTTTTTCCTTCTGGCTTACTTCACTCTGTATAATAGGCTCCAGTTTCATCCACTTCATTAGAACTGATTCAAATGTTTTCTTTTTAATGGCTGAGTAATACTCTATTGTGTATATGTACCACAGCTTTCTTATCCATTCATCTGCTGATGGACATCTAGGTTGCTTCCATGTCCTGGCTATTATAAACAGTGCTGCGATGAACATTGGGGTACACATGTCTCTTTCCCTTCTGGTTTCCTCAGTGTGTATGCCTAGCAGTGGGATTGCTGGATCATAAGGCAGTTCTATTTCCGGTTTTGCCAACATCAACATTGCTTTCTGATATACTTTCTTATTCTAGGGTTTTGGGGATATTGGGTTGATTTATGTCATTTTTGTGATTTAATGAAACATTCTAACTATTTCTTTTCTCTGTATAAGCTCATTGGGGAAATATACATGATAAATTTTGGTCTTTCTTAGTCTTAATTTTGGGCTTCCCAGGTGGTGCTAGTGGTAAAGAACCTGCCTGCCAATGCAGGAGACAAAAGAGATGAGGGTTCAGTCCCTGGGTTGGGAAGATCCCCTGGAGGAGGTCATGGCCACTCCAGTATTCTTACATGGAGAATCCCATGGACAGAGGGGCCTGGTGGGCTGCAGTCCATAGAGTCACAAAAAGTCAGATATGACTGAAGTGACTTAGCACACAGTCTTAATTTTATTATTATCATTATATAGATAATTTTCTGGAACTGTCAATGTCATTCATTTTACTCTGACTATGTCACAGTATTGTTTTGGAAACCAAATAGTATTTTTTTCATTGATTAAAAAAAAGCATGTGTTTGGTGCTTATTATTTGTCCTGTAAAGCAATCATTATTGTGGTAGATATCATAGCAGACTGTTGAGGATGTTTTATACAATATTCAGGAGATTTCTAGTCTCTTCCTTATTTGTCTCCCTCTACTGCACAAGCTGGGAAAATGATATAGTGACATATTTCTGACACATATATGAATAGATGATCTTAAACAGTGATGCCTAGATTAGACAATGGGGAAACAAGTATGCCTAGACAAGACACTCTTTGCAAAAATGGTGTTGGGAAAAGTGGACACCCACATACAAAAGAATGAAGTTGGCCAAGGGAAAGATTTAGATATTTTGGTTAAAAATGGAGAGACATAATTAATACTGTTTTTCTTCTTTCATTGAATGAAGTTACAATGGTTGAACATGTTCGTTGTCCCGTCTAGCACAGCGGGTGAGAAAGACCTGAAACGGGGGCGAGCGAATAATGAAAAGACAGACACATATAATTTGACAAGCGGGGAGTCAGGGGCCCTCCTGCTGTCCATGGCAGGAAGACAAAATGGTTCCTTTCAGCCCATTACTTTTATTGGCAGAAGTCACATGAGATCATTAAGGAATAGCTATACTGGGGAGTTTGATTAGCCCAGGCTCTGCTGTTAATCAGGAATGCATTGTTTTGTTTCCGTGGAGGCGGACACAGGGGTAGGTAGTGAAGCGGGGCAGAAAGCACCTCCTGCCCCAAGAATTTCTGTTCAGCATGCTTACTAGGACAATCAAAAGGGCGCACTTTGCCTCACCCTCGAGTCTTGGGGCAGGTTCTGGTCTCTGATCCGTCAGGCTGCAACAGTTTGTGAGCATGAGGGAAAGGCTATGAGAACTGAGAAATGTCTCTGACATGATTAAGAAACTATACAATGCCAGTAATCTCCTATCTTCATATATCTGGTAAGATGAGAAGTCATTTAAACTGTATATTCTGTTACTTGCATCTACTATTTATCCTAAATGATACATAGACATAGGTGAAAACATTAAATCATACAAAGTAGAAAGTTACATGTGACCAATGGAAATCAATGAGTTCAAAATAGGTTGGAGTAAGGAACATTCATGCTCGATAAAGGACAGAAATGGTATGGACCTGACAGAAGCAGAAACTATTAAGAAGAGATGGCAAGAATACACAGAAGAACTGTACAAAAAAGATTTTCACGACCCAGATAATCATGATGGTGTGATCACTGACCTAGAGCCAGACATCCTGGAATGTGAAGTCAAGTGGGCCTTAGAAAGCATCACTACGAACAAAGCTAGTGGAGGTGATAGCATTCCAGTTGAGCTATTTCAAACCCTGAAAGATGATGCTGTGAAAGTGCTGCACTCAATATGCCAGCAAATTTGGAAAACTCAGCAGTGGCCACAGGACTGGGAAAGATCAGTTTTCATTCCAATCCCAAAGAAAGGCAATGCCAAAGAATGCTCAAACTACCTCATAATTGCACTCATCTCACACGCTAGTAAAGTAATGCTCAAAATTCTCCAAGCCAGCCTTCAGCAATATGTGAACCATGAACTTCCTGATGTTCAAGCTGGTTTTAGAAAAGGCAGAGGAACCAGAGATCAAATTGCCAACATCTGCTGAATCATCGAAAAAGCAAGAGAGTTCCAGAAAAGCATCTATTTCTGCTTTATTGACTATGCCAAAGCCTTTGACTGTGTGGATCACAATAAACTGTGGAAAATTCTGAAAGGGATGGGAATACCAGACCACCTGATCTGCCTCTTGAGAAATTTGTATGCAGGTCAGGAAGCAACAGTTAGAACTGGACATGGAACAACAGACTGGTTCCAAGTAGAAAAAGGAGTACGTCAAGGCTGTATATTGTCACCCTGTTTATTTAACCTATATGCAGAGTACATCATGAGAAACGCTGGACTGGAAGAAACACAGCTGAAATCAAGATTGCCAGGAGAAATATCAATAACCTCAGATATGCAGATGACACCACCCTTATGGCAGAAAGTGAAGAGGAACTCAAAAGCCTCTTGATGAGAGTGAAAGTGGAGAGTGAAAAGGTTGGCTTAAAGCTCAACATTCAGAAAACGAAGATCATGGCATCTGGTCCCATCACTTCATGGGAAATAGATGGGGAAACAGTGGAAACAGTGTCAGACTTTATTTTTCTGGGCTCCAAAATCACTACAGATGGTGACTGCAGCCATGAAATTAAAAGACGCTTACTCCTTGGAAGGAAAGTTATGACCAACCTAGATAGCATATTCAAAAGCAGAGACATTACTTTGCCAACAAAGGTTTGTCTAGTCAAGGCTATGGTTTTTCCTGTGGTCATATATGGATGTGAGAGTTGGACTGTGAAGAAGGCTGAGCACCGAAGAATTGATGCTTTTGAACTGTGGTGTTGGAGAAGACTCTTGAGAGTCCCTTGGACTGCAAGGAGATCCAACCAGTCCATTCTGAAGGAGATCAGCCCTGGGTATTCTTTGGAAGGAATAATGCTAAAGCTGAAACTCCAGTATTTTGGCCACCTCATGCGAAGAGGTGATTCATTGGAAAAGAGTCTGATGCTGGGAGGGATTGGGGGCAAGAGGAGAAGGGGACGACAGAGGATGAGATGGCTGGATGGCATCACTGACTCGATGGACGTGAGTCTCAGTGAACTCCGAGAGTTGGTGATGGACAGGGAGGCCTGGCGTGCTGCAATTCATGGGGTTGCAAAGAGTCGGACACGACTGAGCGACTGATCTGATCTGATCTGATCTGAAAGGTAGGGTTTGAGTTGGCCTTAAAAGAAATAAAAGAACCCCAAGATACTGTGTCTTAAAACAACTATAATGTTCTTTTTATGATTCTAAGTATCTAACACTTAGATGGTGTTTAAAATAGAAATTTCTCACCTCTTCTCCACATCATGTCAACCTAGAATGGCTTTCATTGAGACTAGAGGACCCAAAATGGTCTAATTCTCAGTCTGGTGTCTCTCTTGAGGTGTCCCAAAAGACTGAGAGCTGTCTGGGATGATAGGGCATCTTCTTGGTTTGCCAGTGGGCTCAATCATGTGGGGCTTTATTTCACTACCATGTGGTCTTTTCCCCCTTTATCTTCTAGGTCCTTTAGCTAGATACACTATCTTCTTTAGATGGCAGCTGTCATCCTAGAAGACAATGGAAACCTCAAGATTTGAATATCCAAGAATCAGAAATCCTAGAATGTTATTTTTGTCACATTTTTTGATCAAAGAAAGTCCAAAAGCCAGCCAGATCTAAGGGGAGTGAAAAACAGAAGAGATAGCAGCAAAGTCACACTGCAAAAAGGACAGGAATTGCTGTAATAACTTTTGGAAATAATCTGTTGTCACAACCTTATGTCCTGGTTTGAGAGGCCTGGGTTGTTCCTGTTGTTTTGATATAATTATTATACAGCATCCTTACTCTCCAAAATATACCTATTTAGATGGTCATCTTGTATCTGAGATATATTTCTATAAACATGCGTTTTCTTTATAACACACAAATATAATCAGGCAATATCAAACATTTGAAAGAGGATGGGTTGAGGCTCCATCAGAACTTGCTTGCTTGTGTGAATTTGGGCAAGTCAAGAAAGCTTTCGGCCTATACATATATCACAGTTGTAGTAAACATTGATTAGAAAATAGAACTGTAGCACTTAAAAGGAAGGCTGGCCTATAACAGGAGTTGTCAAATTACTTTAATCTTACAAATCATAGACAATGATAAAGCATGGAAGTAGCAATATATAAATGAAAACATTTATTAAAAGTATTTTTATTAGTTTTATGAAGCAAATATTTAGATTGTCTTGTTTAAACATCATTACATAGTCCTTTTATTCTAGTAGTAAACTGCATATGTATGTGTATTTGCAGGGCCTAGTTTTTCATTCTATTCAGATCATGTGCCTGTCCCCACATCACAGAATCCATACAAACTAATCTCAGTTTCTTTGAATATTATATACAAATTATATTTTGCAGTGTGCTTTTACCTTTACCATGTGCTCCATTCTGCTTCTGGGGCCTTCCCTCATTACGGTCCCTGAATATTTTCTCCAGTCCGTGGTCTCACTTGTTTCCCTCTAACCTCATCCTTATCCCATGCCCTTGACTCTTTTTCTAAGCGTGCTTAAAATCAGTGTTTCTGCTGACTGTTCCTTGTTCCTGTGGTTATGAAAATGGGTCTTCCACATACAGTGAATTGGAAAACAAAGAGAAAAGATTCTATTTCTTGAGTTGTCCGGGAGTTCTTATATTGGTTGCAATAAATCTTAAAACACATAGCATGAAGCCACAGGGAGTGTTTGTTTTTTAAGCCACAGGGAAAGAAAATGTTAAAATTTATTTTTCTAATTTATACTTTGGAATCATTAAAGAAGCTACATCTAAATAGGTAGAAGTATCTCAATATTTGAAAAGAAGCTAGTTAAGCACTGATTAAAATGATCAATAATGTCCATATTTTTATAGTAATGGCAAAAATAACAATATATAAAGTCAGCATCTTTATATATTGTTGTTATCAATCTTCTCCCATGCCCTTGACTGTTTTTCTAAGCATGCTTCCTATTGTTAGCTATCCTAGTTACTTTATATATGTTCTCATTTAATCCTCATAATAACTCTGGGGTATACATTATAATCTGCATTTACAGGTAGTGATTTTTCAATTTGCGGAGTAAATAATTTCTTCAAGTTTACTTACGTTAAGTCATGGGTGGATTAAAATTGGACTTTGCTTACTCAAAACCTGTGATAGTTTTCCCTGATTTACTTAGTGTTTTGGTTACCATTGTGAGATAACCATGTATAAGGATGGTAAACAGGTTGGATTTCATTTCCTTTTCAAAAGAATAGGTATTTATCACATTCCCATTGTAAATTTTGAAGAATGGCTAAAGCAGAAGTAAATGTGATATGTCTAACATATAGCCATAAGTAAATATCTGCATTCATAAATACAAGATTTCTCTGTTACCAGAAATTTTTATCTTTTAATTTTAGAATTGTATCAGAAAGGAGCTTGTTCTTGTTGCCAAAAAGACTAGAAGGAGCACATAGCTTAATGGGTTTTAGGACTGGGGCTTCCCTTGTAGCTCAGTCGATGAAGAATCTGCCTGCAATGCCAGAGACTTGGGTTCAATTCCTGGGTCAGGAAGATCCCCTGGAGAAGGAAATGGCAAACCACCCCAGGATTCTTGCCTGGAGAATTCCATGGACAGAGAAGCCTGGCAGGCTACAGTCCATGGGGTCGCAAGAGTTAGACATGACTTAGCGACTAAACCACCACCAGGTAAGGAAAGACTGATGGGAAGACAGCACAGTGTTTTCAAAAGAGCAAAGAGTTGTTTATTTTTAACTGGAGTATAGTTGATTACAACGTTGTGTTAGTTTCAGGCATACAGAAAAGTGAATCAGTTAGATATATTCATATAAGATTTTTTTCCCATATAGGTCATTACAGAGTATTAAGCAGAGTTCTCTGTGCTGTACAGGAAGTCCTTATTAGTTATCTATTTTATACATAGTAGTGTGTGTATGTCAATCCCAATCTTTCAACATATTAGAAGAGCAGAGTGTCTTGAATCAGGCACACCAGCTCTATCACTTACTTCCTGAGTGATCTGAAGTTATTTAAGCTCTTAGAATTTATATTTATTCCCATGAAAGATAGGGATAAGAACACCTACCTATTAGAATTATTAGTTACTTGAGATAATCAATGTAAATGCCTAATCATGTCTCACACACATTAGACACTCAAGTCATGTTAGGTCTCTCCTCTACCTCAGTGTGGCATAGTGGGAGGTCATGGAAGTTCAGCAAGTAGGAGTCATTGCAGATCACAGCAAGAGGGCAATAGATAATATGCAGCTATCCATCCAGAGTATGTCAAGGAGGAAAGAATGAAGGTTAAAAGTCTTAAGAAGAGATGCTTCTTAGACTGAAATATCAAATTGTTTCACTTCATTTGGAAAATACAGAAGTGCCTTTATTATCATTGAACAGTGAAATCAGTCTAAGACTGAGAGCAAATTTGCTTTGGTGCAGAGATATCCAAGCACTTGTGATTTTTTGAGTTAGTCTCAAGTTTTGATTGATTACAGAGTCCAAAGTAGTATCTCACACTGTGGTTTGAAAACAAAGAATCCTCTGGAGAATTCATTTAAAAATACAAATTCATGGGCCTCAATCCAAACCTTTGTTCTTGCCCTTGTTTACATTCTGTGCTTTAGAATACACTGTGATCTCATATCAGCCTGGGAAAATAGATTTATGGATTAAACTCCCTTTCATAAAATAAGTTTCTGCAAAGAAATTCTTAATAAAAATGAAACAATAATGCAAGTATAAGTAAGCAAAAGGACACTTCTACTGTTATTATGGAGTTCCTTGCAACCAAGTGATGAGTAAATAAGATGCTAATCTGATCACGAATGATACAGTCAATCACATTGTTCAATACTGATGTTCTCAGCAACTGTGAGGACAAAACAACTTGTACCAGTAATATATAAAAACCAAAATATACATTTAAAATATTTGCTTCATGTTTATCAGATTCTTTAAATTTTGTATTCTTTTTATAATGGTATGTTGATAGAATAATAGATGTATATAATTTATAAATAAATATAAACATAAAAGCCTGTAGTTCAAATTGATTAGAGGTAAGGGATAAGAAAAAACTAAGAGTAGGGACCCAGGCATGTCACTACCAATCTATCAAAATACTTATGCAAAGTTGAATATAGTATCATATATTCAAATAATTTCTCTCTATGATGCCCAAGATAAGCATGTTAATATCCTAATATCTTGATGCTATAAGACATGCCATAGGCTTGTGAATCTTATATCATGGTAATGAAGATAAAGAACCATTGTCTTAATTACTGAAATATAAATCAAGCTAGATCTTCCTTTCCTTCTAAAAAAATGTGCACTAATTCTTCAGTCATAGCAGCCAAGTGAACTGC
The DNA here is from genome assembly GCF_029378745.1 of Bos indicus. Lineage (NCBI taxonomy): Eukaryota > Metazoa > Chordata > Mammalia > Artiodactyla > Bovidae > Bos > Bos indicus. Next base: position 35,056,807 of record NC_091770.1, read on the forward strand.
ATGCTAAATAACTTCTAAATGAATTGTACATTTATAGTTCTTCATTGAATAATTAAGAATAAAAGTGTTTTTGCTGTTTGAAATAGAGAATTGGATTGTGATAGTTATAACTTTTAATAAAAATATCTAATATATTTCTAGAATGTGTACAATGTTAACACAAAAATTCTAATAGACTACTACTGGATTTTTCCATTGAATTAACATCATGGAATTTTAACAAAAACCCTAATTAAGTAGAATTTCTAATGGGCATGAGGCCTAAATTAAAATCAAGGAAAAATATTCAACATGTTCACTAATCCTCCAGGGGAAATTTGGAGGTCTCTTGCAACCATACTTTTTTAAAAACCTCAGTGTTTCTTGGTCTATTTGCACCCAAATTTGTTGCTTTCTCATTAATTACTTTCTACTATTGATTTTTTCCCTGAGTAAAGTGACACAATCCATAGAGCTGGTTGAGATGTGAAAGAGACAGATCCTGGAGAAGTGATGACTATAAAATGTTTATTATCCTCTGCTGCAGCTACTAAATCGCTTCAGCCATGTCTGACTCGGCACGATCCCATAGACGGCACCCCACCAGGCTCCGCCGTCCCTGAGATTCTCCAGGCAAGAACACTGGAGTGGGTTGCCATTTCCTTCTCCAATGCATGAAAGTGAAACATGAAAGTGAAGTTGCTCAGTCGTGTCTGACTCTTTGCAACCCCATGGACTGCAGTCTACCGGGCTCCTCTGCCCATGGGATTTTCCAGGCAAGAGTACTGGAGTGGGTTGCCATTGCCTTCTCCTATTATCCTCTAAACTTGATATAACCTCCTTGCAAACAAGTAGGATTTGAACATTTTTGTGTTATGTATTATGTCTACCATGGACTTCCCTGGTGGCTCAGATGGTAAAGAATCTGCCTGCATTAGTATACTGTATTGGTGTTTTTTCTTTTGGCTTACTTCACTCTGTATAATAGGCTCCAGTTTCATCCACCTCATTAGAACTGATTCAAATGTATTCTTTTTAATGGCTGAGTAATACTCCATTGTGTATATGTACCACAGCTTTCTTATCCATTCATCTGCTGATGGACATCTAGGTTGCTTCCATGTCCTGGCTATTATAAACAGTGCTGCGGTAAAAAAAAAAAAAAAAAAAAAGAATCTGCCTGCAATGAGGGAAACCTGGGTTCAATCCCTGGATTGGGAAGATCCCCTGGAGAAGGAAATGGCAACCCACTCCAGTACTCTTGCCTGGAGAATCCCTATGGACAGAGCCTGGCAGGCTACAGTCTGTGGGGTTGCAAAGAGTTGGACACAACAGAGCAATTTTTTTTTTCATTTCATGTCTACTGTGGAATATGAATATAATGTATATAGGTTAAAAATTGGAATTTATACCTTTCATGAAGTAAATTAGTATGTTTGAAAGCTTATTAATATAAATGTACAAAAAAGATTCTATTGTCAGTTTTGTTTGGCTTCACTCAGTGATAAATCAGCGGGCAACCAGAGTGGAATGCAACAGGATAAGGAGGCATTAGGGAACTGTATTATTCAAGGTTATTTAAGAATGGCTAATGGAGGAAATGGGGCTATTTACCTTATGAAATGAATAAATTATGGGAACTTTCCAATTATCTTCAAAAATTGAAAATTTGTCAGTGTAAGTGAGGAGTAGTCTTTGTTGTTTGGGAGGCAAAGACTGATACAAATTAAAGGAAGACAGGATTTAATATAGCATAGGAAAAGCTGTCTCACAATCATCACATAGCTGTGCTTTTTCACAACAGTGCAAGGGGCTACCATATGGATAGGGTAAAATAATCTCTGAAAGTTTAGTATTGAAACAGAGAGCTTGATCATCTGCGGGGGTGCAGGCAGGATTTGTAAACTGTGGGGGAAATTAGATTTGGTAACTTCTAAAGTCTTTTCTAGTCTTAGAATGTTCATTCAGACATATACATTTTTACAAGATCTTCATGGCGGAAGCAAATCTCTTTGAAGAGTATTTTATTTTTCAGTTAAATTATTTCTAATGTGCATGCTTTTGCCAAAGTTTAGCCAAGTCACATTTTCACTTCTGTGTATGTCAATTTTGTAGACTATCCTTATTTTAGTTAACGTATTTAGGTGTAAAGAACAGAGGCTCATTTGTGTCTCCTCAAGAAATGTGAATTAAATAAATACCTTTCTCCCACCCTTATCCACTTGGAGGAAGAACAGAATGCCCCTACCCCTTCCGTTTGGGGAATTCCATGTAAAAAGCCTGAGTTGGCAAACATGAAGTATAAAAATATTATTTAAAAGGAGAAGAGAATATCCATTGCTACCTTAACTTTCAGACACCCCACCTCCAAATCCCTTTTTGCTCCTTTAGAAAAAGCCCCTAGGAATACATTTAAGTAAAACACCAACTCTTCTTCCAGAGGGGGCACTCAAAACCCAACGGGGAATAGGAAGCTCTGAGATTAACTGAGGAAGAGATAGCACCTCAGAGCCTACTGGGGTTTTCAGTTTCCCTGGTGGCTCAGACAGTAAAGCGTCTGCCTGCAGTGCAGGAGACCTGGGTTCAATCCCTGGGTCAGGAAGATCCCCTGGAGAAGGAAATGTCAACCCACTCCAGTACTCTTGCCTGGAAAATTCCATGGATGGAGGAGTCTGGTGGGCTACAGTCCATGTGGTCACAAAGAGTTGGACAGGACTGAGCGACTTCACTTTCAGATACTAATAAGGGGCAGTGCTGCCCTCCGTTGCTGCACTCTGTGACCCTGGAGTCAGCAGGCTGACATAGGTTGAAGGTCCCATGTAAACACTAACTTTCCTTTAATATATCCCTGCTTTTCCTGATTTCCTACAGAACCATGCTTGCTTCCATGAGAGGCACTTAGTTTCTTGATCTTTTCTTCCATCCCGTCTAACCTTCTACCGGAAGGAGTGGGGAAAAGATGCAAAAACTCAGTGTTCCTAGAAACATTATTTACAGTTGAAAAGATATGGAGCAACCTGTATCCATCAACAAATGAATGGGTAAAAAAGATTTGGAGTGTGTGTGTCTGTGTGTCTATAGTGGAATACTACTCAGCCATAAAAAATAAATTTTTGCCATTTGCAGCAACATGAATGGACTTGGAGGGCATTATGCTACATGAAACAAGTCAGAGAAAGACAAATACTATATGGCATCATTTATATGTGTAATCTAAAAAAAACTAGTGAATATAACAAAAAAGCAGATTTGCAGGTACAGAGAACAAACTACTGGTTACCAGTGGTGGGGGAGGGGGTATATAAAGGTAGAGGAGAAGGAAGTGCAAAATATTGGGTGTAAGATAGGCTATAAGGATGTATTATACAACATGGGGAATATAAACAATATTTTATAATAACTGTAAATGGAGTATAGCCTTTAAAAATTGTATAAAAATGTGAAAAGTGAATTTATTGGGAGAAAGACAAAAGATCTATTCTATGTAGCAATCCCCTATATAAACCTAAAAATTTCTCCACAGTCTCAGGGAGATAAGATGTTCAGAAATAGGAGAAAGTTATGCTCATAGTACAAGTGTCTGGTATCTGGTTGTCTTCTCAGTCCCAGAACCTTTCTGATTCTCAGTCTGTGCTCTCACTATGAGGCCTTGACTAATCTTTGCAACTCAGGCTCTCTTTATGTCCTTTGGCTGTAGTCACCACTTGTTTACATTACGTGTCTCAATTCAAAACCATCCACACACAGGATCTGGATGACCACATTAGTCACCATTACTCTTTTTGCCAGAGCTTTTCCACCAGACCACTATATATAGAACTGGCCAACCTATGGCTTGGATAGACTGCCTGTGGTTCAAAAGCAAACCCAGACCAGTCAGCTGTGGCTGTGTATGTCCTCCAATTCCAGTCCAGCTACTGATTGAGACATATCTCTTATCTCATATCTCGAGAAGCTCTGAAAGTGGCAAGCACACTGAGGCTGGGGTCGCCAAGAGTAATCTGTATCCTATATTAAAGTATTTGGGTTTATGTCTCATCTTCCTACTGTATATTATGTGCAAATGGGAAGAGTGAAAGGGCTGACTTGTTATATCCTCTTGACTTCTAACAAGTTATTTTGAAGGTATCATAACATATTATATAGGTTTAAAATGAATTATATTTAAATTATAAATCCTATAGCATGTGAACAAATAAAACACTTTTTTATGGTTTAAGTTGTCATTTTTTGTGGAAGTTAAGCTGATTTGCAATATTATGATGTGTTAGTTTCAGTTCAGTTCAGTCACTTAGCTGTGTCCGACTCTTTGCAATCCCATGGACTACAGTACAACAGGCCTCCCTGTCCATCACCAACTCCCGGACCCTACTCAAATTCACGTCCATTGAGTTGGTGATGCCATTCAACCATCTCATCCTCTGTCGTCACCTTCTCCTCCCACCTTCAATCTTTCCCAGCATCAGGGTCTTTTCCAAGGAGTCAGTTCTTCACATTAGGTGGCCCAAGTATTAGAGTTTCAGCCTCAGCATCACTCCTTCCAATGAATATTCAGGACCGATTTCCTTTACAATTGAATGGTTGGATCCCCTAGCAATCCAAGGGACTCTCAAGAGTCTTCTCCTACACCACAGTTCAAAAGCATCAATTCATCAGCGCTCAGCTTTCTTTTATAGTCCAACTCTCACATCCATACATGACTACTGGAAAAACCATAGCTTTGACTAGACAGACCTTTGTTGGCAAAGTAATGTCTCTGCTTTTTAATATACTGTCGAGATTGGTCATAGCTTTTCTTCCAAGGAACAAGCATCTTTTAATTTCATGGCTGCAGTCACCATCTGCAATGATTTTGGAGTCCCCCAAAATAAAGCCTGTCACTGTTTCTTTTATTTCCCCATCCATTTGCCATGAAGTGATGGGACCCAATGCCATGATCTCAGTTTTCTGAATGTTGAATTTTAACCCAACTTTTTCATTCTCCTCTTTTACCTTCATCAAGAGGCTCTTTAGTTCTTCTTCACTTTCTGCCATAAGGGTTGTGTGTTCTACATATCTGAGGTTACTGATATTTCTCCTGGCATCAATTCTACGGGGCTCAGCCTTCTTTATGGTCCACTTCTCACATTCATACATGACTACTGGAGAAACCATAGCTTTGACTATACAAACCTTTGTCAGCAAAGTGATGTCTCCTCTTTTTAATACACTGTATAGATTTTTCATAGCTATTCTTTCAAGGAGCAAGCATCTTTTAATTTCGTGGCTGCAGTCACCATCCCTATTGATTTTACAGCCCAAGAAAATGAAATCTGACACTGTTCCCACATTTTTCCCATCTGTTTGCCAAGAAGTGATAGGAATGGGTGTCATGATCTTAGTTTTTCAATGCTGAGTTTTAAGCCAGCCTGTTCACTCTCTTCCTGCACCTTCATCAAGAAGCTCTTTAGTTCCTCTTCACTTTCTGCCATTAAAGTGGTATCATCTGCATATCTGAGATTGTTGATATTTCTCCCAGCAATCTTGATTCCAGCTTGTGATTCATTAGCCTGGCATTTCACATGATGAACTCTGCATATAAGTTAGATAACTAGGGTGACAATATACAGCCTTGACACACTCCTTTCCCAATTTTAAACCAGTCTGTCTGGTTGTCCATGTCTGGTTCTAACTCTTGCTTCTTGTCCTGCATATAGATTTCTCAGGAGGCAGGTAAGGTGATCTGGTATTCCCATCTCTTGAAGAATATTCCAAAGTTTATTGTGATCCACACAGTCAAAGGCTTTAGAATAGTCAATGAAGCAGAAGTAGAATTTTTTTTTTTGAATTACCTTTGTTTTTCTATGATCCAATGAATATTGGCTAATTTGATCTCTGGGTCCTCTGCCTTTTCTAAATCTAGCTTGTATATCAGGAAGTTCTCAGTTTACATACTGCTGAAGCCTAGCTTGAAGGATTTTTAGCTTATTCTTGCTGGCATGTGAAATGAGTGTAGTTGTACAGTAATTTGAACATTTTTTGGCATTGCCTTTATTTAGGATTGGCATGAAAATTGACCTTTTCCAGTCCTGTGGCCACTGCTGAGTTTTCCAAATTTGCTGACATATTAAGTGCAGCACTTTAACAGCATCATCTTTTAAGATTTGAAATAGCTCAGCTGGAATTTCATCACCTCCACTAGCTTTGTTTTTAGTGATGCTTCCTAAGGCCCACTTGACTTCACACTCCAGGATGTCTGCCTCTAGGTGAGTGACAACATCATTGTGGTTATCTGGGTCATTAAGAGCTTTTTTGTCCAGTTATTCTGTATATTCTTGTCACCTTTTCTTATCTGTTCTGCTTTGGATATGTACTTGCCATTTTTGTCCTTTATTGTGCCTATCTTTATATGAAATGGGCTTCCCTGATAGCTCAGTTGGTAAAGAACCCACCTGCAATACAGGAGATCCTAGTTCAATTCCTGAATTGGGAAGATCTCCTGGAGAAGGGATAAGCTACCCACTCCAGTATTCTTGGACTTCCCTTGTGGCTCAGCTGGCAAAGAATCCACCTGCAATGAAGGAGACCTGGGTTCGATTCCTGGGTTGGAAATATCCTCTGGAGAAGGGAAAGGCTACCCATTACAGTATTCTGGCCTGGAGAATTCCAAGGACTGTATAGTCCATGGGGTTGCAAAGAGTTGGACATGACTGAATGACTTTCACTTTGACTTATAGGAAATGTTCCCTTGGTATCTCCAATTTCCTTAAAGAGATCTCTAGTCTTTGCCATTGTATTGTTTTCCTCTATTTTATAGCATTGTTCACTTAAGAAGTCTTTCTTATTTCCACTTATTCCCTGGAACTCTGCATTCACTTGGGTATATCTTTCCCTTTCTCTGTTGCCTTTAGCTTCTCTTCTTTTCTCAGCTAATTGTAAGGCCTCCTCAGATAACCACTTTGCCTTCTTGCATTTTTCTTGGGGATGGTTTTGGTCATCCCCTCATGCGCAATGTTATGAACCTCTGCCCATAGTTCTTCAGGCACTCTGTCTTACCAGATCCTGTCCCTTGAATCTATTCATCTCCCCCACTGTATAATCATAAGGGATTTGATTCAGGTTATACCTGAAATGGCCTAGTGGTTTTCCATACTTTCTTCAAGTTGAGCCTGTGAAGATATATATATATATATATATATATATATATATATATATATATATATATATTCACACACACACACACACACACACACCCCACATCTTCTTTTTCCATTCATCTATCAGTGGACACTTAGGTTGCCATAATGTCTTGGCTACTGTAAAGAGTGCTACTATGAACATTGGGATGTGTGTATCTTTTTGATTTAGAGTTTTCTTCTTTTTTTGGATATAAGCTCAGAGATGGAATTGCTGAGTCATATAAAGTTATGACAAACCTAGACAGCATATTAAAAAGCAGAGATATTCCTTTGCCAGCAAAGGTCCGTCTAGTCAAAGCTATGGTTTTTCCAGTAGTCATGTATGGATGTGAGAGTTGGACTACAAAGAAAGCTGAGCACTGAAGAATTGATGCTTTTGAACTGTGGTGTTGGAGAATATTCTTGAGAGTACCTTGGACAGCAAGGAGATCCAACCAGTGAATCCTAAAGGAAATCAGTCCTGAATATTCTTTGGAAGGACTGAAGCTGAAACTCCAATACTTTGGCCACTTGATGTGAAGAACTGACTGATTTGAAAAGACCCTGATGCTGGAAAAGATTGAAGGTAGGAGGAGAAGGGGACAACAGAGGATGAGATGGTTGGATGGCATCACCAACTTGATGGACATGAGTTTGAGTGGGCTCCGGGTGTTGGTGATGGACAGGGAGGCCTGGCATGCTGCAGTACACGGGGTTGCAAAGAGTCAGACACGATTGAGCAACTGAACTGAACTGATAAACAATCTGCCCATAATGCAGGAGACATGGAAGACTAGGTTTGATCTTTGTGTCAGGAAGATCCCCTGGAGAAGGAAACTGCAACCCACTCCAGTATTCTTGCCTGATAAATCTCATGGACGGAGGAGCCTGGTGGGGTCGCAAAGAGTCAGACATGACTGAGCAACTAAACACACATACATGGTAACTCTATTTTTGGTTTTTAAAGTAATCTCCAAGGTGCTTTCCATAGTGACTGCACCAATTTACATTCCCACCAACAGTGTAGGAGGGTTCCCTTTTTTCCACACCCTCTCCAAGATTTTTATTCATATTTCTAGAGTTTTTGGTGATGGCCACTATGAGTAGTGTGAGGTGATGCCTCATTGTCATTGTAATTTATATTTCTCTAATAATTAGAAATGCTGAACATCTTTTTATGTGCCTATTGACCTTTCTATGTCTTCTTTGAAGAAATATCTATTTAGTCTTCTGCCTCACTTTTTAATTTTTTCAACTTTGTGTTGGTTTCTGCCACTGCCATACAACAACAGGAATCAGCTGTAAATTTATATGCAGCCCCTCCCTCCTGAGCCTCCCTCCCCCTCTTCCCATCCCATCTCTCCAGGTCATCACAGAGAACCAGACTGGGCTCCCTGTGCTACACAACAACTTATCACCAGCTCATTTTTGATTGAGCTGTTTTTTGTTAGTTTGTTTGATATTGAACTATATGAGATGTTTGTATATTTTGGAAATGTATCCCTTGTTTATTAGATCATTTGTAAATGCGCTCTCTTATTCCACACGTTGTCTTCTCATTTTGTTTATGGTTTACTTTGCTGTGCAAAAGCTTTTAAGTTTGATTTGGTCCCATTTGAAATAAACACTATTTTGAATGCCTGCTCTGTGTAAGGTGCTGTGATAGATAGTCTAATTTGATTTTTATGAATTCTTATTGTAGTTTTACATTCAAATTCAGATTTGCCTTATGTTAACTGAATATTAACTATTGGGGCTTTGAATCCCTTATTCTGGTTATTCTTCCCCTCTATTCCAGGAAGATAATTTTTCATAAAATATAGCAAGATAGCATGGATTGAAAGTAAGCCTATAGAAGGCAAAATGTGAATTGGTGCAAAGTGGAGACAGGATTGAAATGAAAATAGGAGTGCAAAATGTAGAGCTATAAAATGCTTCTAAACATTCTAAGAAAATCTTGCCATCAGACTATGCTCAATGCCATGTGATTTAAACAAAACAATTACCAGTATAGAGTAAAATTGTTCTCAGAATTTAGAATGGTGTTCTCAAAATCAAATAATGGTCTCAACAATATCCTTACAATAGGTATAACAGTGTTTCACATCTTTCTTTTGCTCACTCTAGGTAATTTTGCAAACATTATCTTTACAATTGCATGTTGAGTATTCATTGAATAAGTATTTGTTCAGCATGCATTATGTTTATGCGACTATTTTAGATTCTGAGCATATACAGTGCTAGTTATATAAGATCGTTCTCATAAGGAATTAGATTCTGATGAAATAAAGCAATTGATACACAGTCAGATAAATACTATAATCTAAAATACTTTCATTCATATAAATTCTATGAAGAAAAAAATACAATTTAACATGTTAGGTGACTCCTGGGGTTGAGAGGGGCTAAAGTTGACTGTAGACTAGGTAATGTGGAAACACCTTAGAGGAGGTGATATTTTAGCTAAGAAAATCCAGACTTATAAAACCCCAAGAGCACTCCAAGCACAGAGAATATGAAGTGCAGAGGTCTTAGAATAGGAATTAAATTCCAGGAACTGAAAGACCTGTGGTTGAACCATAGTGACCTATAAAGCCAGAGAGCTAAGTCAGAGTAGGGAGTTTGGATTTTATTCTAAATGTAAGGAAAACATTGGATTTTACACAGGGAAGGGGATTGATTTAATTTAAAATTTTTGGAAAGTTCACACTAAGTGGAAAGTTGAAACAGGGAGAGGGAGCAGGCGTGGCAAATATAGAAGCTGAGAATTTACTTAAGAGGCTTTTGTGGGGATGCACACAAATTATAATGGTGATGTAGACTAGATTAGAATGGAGACAGAGAAAAGTCAATGAATTGGGGGTATATATGAAACAGGTTTCTATAATCCTCTTTTTATACTTAAGAAAACTAATGTTCAGAGGAGCTAAAAATTTATGTAAAAACATAAAGGAAGAGTTTAAACATAGGTATTTTATCTTGAAGCCTGTTGAACTGCTGTTTTAAGTGGGTGGTTTCTATACGCTTAAAGAGTTATTTAAATATCACATTATCACTGAGGCTTCCATTAAGTAAACATTTCTACTGGCTTAATTATATCTCCATTTAGTCTTCTCTTTTGCCATTTTTCAGTTTTTTTCTGTTTTGCCTACTTTTGAAAAATAATGTCAATAATTTAAAGAAAATTGACCATGTTGTATTACCACATCAAAGAAATGGCATCCTAGCTCTAAAATTACTTCTTCCTTAAAAGACTACAGAGTTAGACATGGTATCACTCTTGCTGAATCTGGAATGCCTCTTTTAAATAGCAGTCTGTGTGTAATTGATGCTCAAATCTCCTCAATAATAAGCATTGAACATCTACTATCTGTATGGATATTCTTCCATTGATGACTCATAATATTAAAATATTACATAACTTATAGAGCAGCAAAGAGTAGGCTGACCAACACAAGACTATACCTCAGAAAATCATTTGGGCACTTTTTTCTGAAACCGGGTTTGCAATAACTTAAAAGATGATTCTCTTACCAAGTACTTTCTTTACTTGACGAAAATCATACCAATTTTAACATTTATAAAATCTATCACATGGTAGCAATAGGGAAATACAGAAAGGAAGTGGAATTTTCTACATTGGGTGGCATAGCCTCTACTGCACGGGGCTTTGTCTAATATCTATTTAAAGCAATATGGGGAGGAAAGATGGTAGGTGAAGTTTCATGCAGTTTTACCTTTTGATTGACTTTTCAATTATGTTTACATCATCATACAGAAAAAAAATACTTTGGAAATAAGAATAAGAGATTGAGCTTCAGATATATTGTTATAAATTATTGCTTATATCCATAAAGTCACTATAGCCTAATGGGGTTAGTAAAGCATCTTATACCTCAACCCTGCTTCAGAAAATTTTACAGATCATTCATACTTATTTGTATACGTATGAATCATTTTTTACAGTTTTATTATCCCCCTTCACTTCTGAAATAAATTCTCTTCTTGGCTTTATCCCATTAATGGCAGCAAGAATTCTCTTAGTGTCTCACCCTTGAAATCTCAGTGGCATTTTTCATTGTTTTCCTCTTCATGGTTATTATCTGCTACATATTAATTTTCATACATTCTGCCTTTCAATTGTTAAATTATGTCCCTATTTCCATTCTCTGCTTCTTACATTCCCATAGTTCTAGCTCTGACTTTTATTACTTCTTAACTGTGATATTCTCACAGCTTTTTAATTAAAAAAAAAGATGAAAGCATAATCAATTCCAAATTAAGGATTACATTCAACCATCTCTCTGAATTAGACAGTGATTATCACTAAATTCAAGACCAATAGGAAAGGATAGAAGCAATCCATTGGCAGGCTCTGCTATATTTTGACTGAGCCAGCCTGCTTTCCAGCAAAACAAGGTCTGTTATAAACAGGAAATTCAGTCAATAATCCCCTGTTCTCTGGAGTTATTTTTATTTAGCACAATCAGAATAGTTTTTCTCAGACTATTTGAATATCAAACTTCCAGAAAAGAAATGGGCAGGTAGTTGAGGTAAGAATTAGTCTGAACCCTTGCATGCTAGTATATGTCTTTCTCTCAAATTAAGATCTGTCATAACTAAGATAGGAAGAACCTTGGAAGGAGGACATTCTGGGGATTTTTAGTTTTAATGAACTTGGCATATTGAGCTAGTCGGAAAGATGTTCATTGGGAATACTGGATGATCCCATATTGATCCAGCAAAGCCACACTTTCGGTATCAAATTATTCAGGTACATTCAGTACTCATAAACTTACCATCTTACTGTAGACAATGATTAACATTGGCATCTCACAAGACGGAGCATCTGGACATGCAAACAGGCTCTTGCCAAACCACAAGTGCTGGCCCTTCCAACTTATCTACATTATTTTCATGAAAGTGGGGCCTTGTTGCTTAGGCAATGGCTCTCCTTAATTACCTGTTCCTCACTGCTCAAAAGTCTGCTGTAGAGTACTTCTTATTTTATTGCAAGTCAGCACCTAGAATACTTGGACTTGGTAAAGTGCTGGTGTCTGTAGGTGAACTTCAACAGATGGGTAGAAGTCAGGCAAGCATACTTACCATTTCTATTCTGCATCTTAATTTTAACAATTTCTGTATATAAGGTTGTTGTTCAGCCACTCAGTCATGTCCTACTCTTTGTGACCCCATGGACTGCAGCATGCCAGGCCTCCCTGTCCCTTACCATCTCCTGAAGTTTGTCCAAGTTCATGTACAAAGCTGTATATAGCTTCTCCATCATTGGTTACAGAGGAGGTAATCAATGTGATTTCAATATTGACCACTTGGTGATGGCCATGTGTAAAGTCATCTCATGTTGTTGAAAACAGGTATGAAAACTTCATTCTCTTGGCAGAATTCAATTAGCCTATGACCTACTTCCTTTTGTTCTCCAAGGCCAAACTCGCTGTTATGCCAAGTATTTCTTGACTTCCTACTTTTGCATTCCCATCACCAATGATGAATAGAACATCATTTTTTTGGTGTTAGTTCTAGGAGGTCTTTTAGGTATTCAGAGAACCGATCAACTTTAGCTTCTGCAGCATTGGTGGTAGGGACATTTGAATGCCTTGCCTTGGAAATGAACTGAGGTCATTCTGTCATTTTTTATATCACACCCAAGTACTGCATTTCAGACTCTTTTTTTTTTTTTTTGATTATGAGAGCTACTCCATTTCTTCTATGGGATTTTGGCCCACAGTAGTAGATATAATGGTCATCTGAATTAAATTTGCCCATTCCCATCCATTTTAGTTACTGATTCCTAAGATGTTGGTGTTTATTCTTACCATCTCATTTTGACCACATCCAAATTAGCTTGATTCATAGAGCTAACATTCCAGGTTCCTATGCAATACTGTTCTTTGCAGCATCAGATTTTACTTTCATCACCAGACAAATCCACAGCTGAGTGTCATTTCTGTTTTGGCCCCACTACTTTATTCTTTCTGGGGCTATGAGTAGTTGTCCTCCCCTCTTCCCCAGGAGCATATTGGACACCTTCCCACCTGGGGCACTCATCTTTCGGTGTCATATCTTTTTTGTCATTTTGTACAGTTCCTGAGGTTCTCACGGCAAGTATACTGGGGTGGTTTGCCATTCCCTCCTCCAGTGGATCGTGTTTTATCAGAACTCTCCGCTATGACCCGTCCATCTTGGGTGGCCCTACATGCCATGGCTCATAGCTTCATTGAGTTATGCGAGCCCCTTTGCCATGACAAGGGCGTGATGTGTGAAGGGGGGATATAAGGTAGTAGGTATATTAAATTCCTTTGCAGTACTGAAAGCAAACAAAATGGATTAGAACACAAGATAGAGGGTAAAATGTTAAAGTTCTTTGACAATGAAAAGCACAAAATATGTCAAACACTGCATGACGGCACAGCCCTTCATAGACACAGCCAGTTTTTAATGTCTGTGCTCAGGTCTCAGATTATTTATTCTTCAGACTTCATCAGGACTAATCTTCACTAGCTTCTAATATTTGTTCACAGGGCTTGGTTCTATCCGTGATCACAAATGCAAAGCCTAAGACACAATAACACCTGGTAGGTCATTTTCTAAAATGAACATTTGGACTGATAAAAATTCATAGCAAATGGAAGAAGAGCATCTGTGGAATGTTTCAAAGAGGTTTTGTAATCCAAATTCATCTGAGATTTACAAGTAGTGTGAAATGTAATATGCATGTAATAGATGCTTATAAGATAACAAATATCTGAAACCCAGGCCTAACTGACTACATGTGTGTCTGCTTCCACACAACAACACACACCCCTGTACACACATGACGAGATACACATAAACTTTTCAAGGGAAAAATCTTTAACATGGCACCATTTAGACCAAAATTACAGAGAAGGCAATGGCACCCCACTCTAGTACTCTTGCCTGGAAAAAAATCCCATGGGCAGAGGAGCCTGGTAGGCTGCCATCTATGGGGTCACTAAGAGTCAGACATGACTGAGCGAGTTCACTTCCACTTTTCACTTTCATGGATTGGAGAAGGAAATGGCAACCCACTCCAGTGTTCTTGCCTGGAGAATCCCAGGGACGGGGGAGCCTGGTGGGCTGCCGTCTATGGGGTCGCACAGAGTCGGACACGACTGAATTGACTTAGCAGCAGCAGCAGCAGACCAAAATTAAGGAAAGGAATTTAGCAAAATGTGCCTACACTCCTCCTACTCACAAAAGTGATAAAGCTTTGCATCATTATGTTTCTTTTGTCATCCGCTGCCTTCTATACTAAATCCAGGAGTCTCTGGGTGTAAAAATGGGGATCTTTAACAAGTCTACTTTAAATAACACATTCTCTGCATTTGAGTAGGTTTCCTCTGATTATACACATAGATAGTTGATGCTCTGAAATAATGCTTTTTCCCCCTGTCTTTGGTCACAATGTAGCCTTAGGCCCAGAATTTCTGAATTATCCTCTGTAAGTGGAATAGAGATGATGTGACAGTTCATTATTCTCATATTCATATGGTAACACAGGGATTCAATTACAAGCTCTGAATAGGCCTATCCCTATCAAAGACCAATAAAGAGAAGTGAACCAGTAAGGCCCATAAAAATGTGACATGACAAAGGAAAAGCACTAGACTGAAGAATTATAAAGACCTTTGAATCCAAAAACAGAACTTCTGAAGAGTCTATTGCAGGAACTAGATTTTTTTTAGAATTTGGTGTGAAACCCTGATCAAAAAGCAGAGGCATGAGGCTAAAGGAAAAGTACAAATTACCATAAGGAAAGAAGACATTGAGATGAAACTGTTGACAACAGAATGAAATAAAAACTGATAATATAAATAGAAAAGAAAGTAGGATACATATTTTGAAAGTCCATTGGAGGTAATAAGTTTTTGCTGTTGTTCAGTTGCTCAGTCATGTCTGACTCTTTACACTTCACGACTGCAGCATTCCAGGCTTCCCTGTCCTTCACCATATCCTGGAGCTTACTTAAACTCCTATCCATTGAGTAGGTGATGTCATCCAACCATCTCATCCTCTGTCATCCACTTTTCCTCCTGCCGTCAGTCTTTCCCAGCATCAGAGTCTTTTCTAATGAGAGAGCTCTTTCCATCAGGTGTCCAATGTATTGGAGCTTAAGTTTTGGTATCAGTCCTTCCAATGAATATTCAGGACTGATTTCCTTTAGGATTGGCTGGTTTGATTTCCTTGCAGTCCAAGGGACTCTCAAGAGTCTTCTCCAACACCACAGTTCAAAAGCATCAATTCTTTGGCATTCATCCTTCTTTATGGTCCAACACTCACATACACACATGACTACTAGAAAAACCATAATTTTGATTACATGGACCTTTGTGGGCAAAGTGATGTCTCTGCTTTTTAATACTCTGTCTAGATTTGTCAAAGCTTTTCTTCCAAGGAATAAGCATCTTTTAATTTCATGGCTGCAGTCACCATCTGCAGTGATTTTGGAGCCCAAGAAAATAGTCTGTCACTGTTTCCATTGTTTCCCCATCTATTTGCCATGAAGTGATGGGACTCAATGCCATGATCTTAGTTTTTTTGAACATTGAGTTTTAAGCCAACTTTTTCACTTTCCTCTTTCACTTCCGTCAAGAGGCTCTTTAGTTCCTCTTTGCTTTCTGCCATAAGAGTGGTATCATCTGCATATCTGAGGTTACTGATATTTCTGCCAGCAAGCTTGATTCCAGCTTGTGATTCATCTAGTCCAGCATTTTGTATGATGTACTCTGCATATAAGTTACATTAGCAGGGTGATCATTATTAATTATTTACTGACACAGTTCCAGTGAAAGTTACTGTATTTGCTCATTTAAATAACCAGAGGTGTTTTCTATCACCCCACAAAAGACTGAACCATGTGCAGAATAGAAACATAAAATGGAAAAATTGTGTTCATTGTGTCACCAAATGTATCTTTTTTCTTTACATAAAGTTGAACTGCATAATGAAGGTAATGGACATTTTCCTTACCATATTGATTTTGTGCATTTTTTGCCCATAATTTAAAAGATTTAATTATTTTTAATTTGTATTTTATATTATAATTGATTAACAATGTTGTGTTAGTTTCAGGTGTAGAGCAAAAGATTCAGTTTAACACACACGTGCATCTATTCTTTTTCAAGTTATCTTCCCATTTAGGTATTACAGCGTATTAAGCACAGTTCCCTGTGCTATGTCATTTATCCTTCTTGGTTATCTATTTTAAATATAGCAGTGTGTACATGGCAATCCCAAACTCCCAGTCTATCCCCACTCACCAAGACCTTTTTCCTCTGGTAATTATAAGATCATTTTGTGCATTTTTATATCTAGTTTCTTGGTCTCTAAAGTCATTTGCTACATGATTAATATGAGCTAATGCATGTAAAGCACTTAGAACAGTGCCTAACATGAAGCAAATATTCAGGAATAATATAAATTATAATAGTAGAATAATCCAAGTTATTCACAAATTTCTCACTGGCAGATATTAGCAAGACTTTTAAAATATTCTCTTTCACTAGCGAATGCTTCTCAGCTAATTATATATGAAGTAATGTATACAGTACAAGATCAAATACATTAAAAGTTCTAGAATATGAAGAAGATGACAAGGTACACCAAATACTGAGAGTGTCTCTGTGTGCAGAATTCTGGGTAGTTTTTCTTTTTCATTATTTTCAGAATATTTTAAAGTAAGCATACTACACATTACTTTCAGAGATTCCATAATTTTTATTTATGATTACCAGTATAGCATACCAATTTATACTCTAATATAATTTATACTCTAATATAAAAATAACTTTGTATCAAGAATCTGGAGAGAACTTACTAATAGAACTATGGAGTGAGATTATAGAATGGTTCTTCCTATTGCTTTTTCAGATTTTCTCATACTAGTATGTAATATTTTTAAATAAACAAAAGATAAACTTGTTAGGATGATCTGAAATATCTTTTCCATTTAATCATTCCTATTCTCTCTAAGTTCCCTATTCCTCTTTTGAAATCTGATAACACTTTCCACTTCTATTGATTACTTGTGATTATCTCAGTTGTATTATTTATGTAACTTCTTGATCTTTTTGTATTAGAATATAATTTCAGTGGATTTATATATATTTATATAATTCCATGTAATACTTACTTAGAAATGGCATAACTATGTTAGACTCAACACATTGTTTTGTACTGAAAATCCTGTGACATTGATGTTGACTGGAAGTGTCATGATATAAATATCCATGCAGATGTAGACTTTTTATTAGATATTGGAATCTAAATTCATGGCAAATTTTCCCTTTCTCTGATATAAAATATTGAGCAATACAGAGCATCTGATGAATTAATCTAAACACTCAGTTAAGAATAAGGGGACCTGTATACCTAGATTTTACCACTAAAGAGCTTAGCTCTTCTCTGAAGCACGAGTTTGACTTTTGGAACATGGATGAAGTCAGTGAGTCTTTAAATATTTCACATATCCAATAACAGTATACTCCCATTTTTGTCTGATTTCTTTCACTCCATGTTTTTGCAATTTTCAATAGTTTATTATTTTGTAATTTTAAATCAATTGCATTGTATGATTATGCCAGATTTGTTCTCTCTTTCTAGGGAATATCTTTTTATTTTTTAATATTTTTTTCAAAGGGAAAATTTTACTTTTCATAAAGTCCAATTTATCTTTTTTTCTTTTGTAGATTATGTCATAGCTGAAATTTTTCCTAACTTAAGGTCACAAAAATTTTATCTTAATGCTTTTTTAAATCTCAGACTATGGTTGTATATTATACTTGCAGTTGTCAGATTTTTCTTTATAAATTTTGAAGTTTTGTTACTATATACATAAACATTTGAGGTAGGTATAGTAAATCTAACAGTCTCTGCCTTTACTTATGGTTTTAAATCTCTTACATTTAATGTGATTATTTATACTCAGTTCATTTCAGTCACTCAGTCATGTCCGATTCTTTGTGACCCCATGAACCACAGCACGCCAGCCTCCCTGTCCATCATCAACTCCCGGAGTCCACCCAAATCCATGTCCATTGAGTCGGTGATGCCATCCAACCATCTCATCCTCTGCGTCCCCTTCTTCTCCTGCCCTCAATATTTCCCAGCATCAGGGTCTTTTCAAATGAGTCAAGTCTTCCCATCAGGTGGCCAAAGTATTGGAGTTTCAGCTTCAGAATCAGTCCTTCCAATGAACACCCAGGTCTGATCTCCTTTAGGATGGACTGGTTGGATCTCCTTGCAGTCCAAGGGACTCTCAAGAGTCTTCTCCAACACCACAGCTTGCTTTATAGTCCAACTCTCACATCCATACATGACCACTGGAAAAACCATAGCCTTGACTAGATGGACCTTTGTTGACAAAGTAATGTCTCTGCTTTATATGGTCAGGATTAAATATGCCACCTGAAATTACTATTGTTTTTCTCCTATTCTTTGCTCCTTTGTCCCTCTTCTGCCTCCTTTAAGTATTTAGATAATTTTCATTATTTTATTTCTTTTGATGGTTTATCAGCTTTCATGTTTTTAGTTATTTTTTTATTTTTGCATTTGGGTTTTTAGTATATATATTTAATGTGAGGCAATCTACCTTCAAGTGACTTCATGACAATTCATATATTGTATAAGGCTTCCCTGGTGGTTCAGTGGTGAAGAATCCACCTGCCAATGCAGCAAACGCAGGTTCAATCCCTGGGTCAGGAAGATCCCCCTTAGAAGGAAATGGCAACCCATTCTAGGATTCTTGCCTGGAAAATCCCACGGATTGAGGAGTATGGTGGGCTACAGTCCATGGGATTGCAAGAGTCTGACACTACTTAGTGACTAAACAACATCAAAAAAATTAAAGCCTTACAACAATGTCTTTTCTTTCCTCTAAGCCTTTGTGGGTTTTTTATACATTTAATTTCTGCATATGCTCTCAAGCCTATGCTATATGGTTATTCATTTGTTTAAATAGTATATTTATCCTTTAAAGACAATTAAAAGAAAAAATCCTCTATATTAGTTTTCATTTTCTGTACTCTTTATTCCTTGAGTATATCTATAATTTCATCTGGATTCATTTTCCTTCTGCCTTAATGGCTCTTTATAACATTTCTTTGCTCTGATGAATTCTTTCAGCTTTTGTATTTCTGAAAAAAAAATCTTATTTCAACTTGATTTTGGGAAAAAAAAAAAAGTTTTGTTGGGTGTCTGGTTCAAGGCTGAGTTTTTTCTTTCAGCTTTAAAGATGTTGCTCCATTGTAGTCTCACTTGCATTGTTTCCATAGGAATTAAACTATCAGTGTTAAGTTTCAATGAAATTCTTGGATTTGTGGGCTCATACTTTTCACAAATTTGAAAGACTTTAGCCATTGTTTCTTCAAATATTTTCTATGCCTCTCTCATGCCTTAGACGATACTGCTTTATTAGCTTCTTGAATCTTATGTTGCTGCTGAGAAGTCAGACAATGGTCTGACTCTCCTCCATCTAGGTAATCTGTTTGTTAATAATTATTAAAAGATTTAAATTTATTCTTTCTTTTATCTGGATGTTCTTAAATATCATTACCTTGTTTCTAAATGCATTGCTTTTATTTACTTAGCACTTGTAATGCTTTTATTTCAGAGGACTCTTGATTTTCCTCAGTTCTTGGGAATTTTATGCTGTTAATTATTCAAATATTAGCTCTTTTCCTTTCTCACTAGTTTTCCTTCCAAAACTCCTGCTTAACACTTGGCAGAAAATCCAGGTTTATTCTCAATTTCTCTTAATATTTCTTCTATATCTTCCATGTTTTTTTCCCTTTGTGTTTCATGCTAAGGAAATTTTTTGACATTCTCATATAGCTCAGGGCTTCCCTGGTGGCTCAGAGGCGGAGAATCTGCCTGCAATCCAGGAGACCTGGGTTCAAATGTAGATCCAGCCAACTACAGTCCATGGAGTTGCAAAGACTTGGACATGACTAAGCAACTAGCACTTTATTTCACTTTCATATAGCTCATGAATTTGTTCTTTTGCTTTGCTATCCAGCCCATTTACTGCTGTCTTTAGTTTAAAATTTCCACTTTTCTATTCAAAATCTCTCACTCTAAAATAATGGCTGCATGTGATATTCTTTCTATCCTCTGAAATTTTAATTATACCTATTTTATTACAAATTAAATTTGATTTCAGTTTGTGTTCTCTGTCTTGATGTTGGCCTTCAGATGTGTTTATTTTTGACCATGTGCTTATCTTGGTTATTTCCTATTAAATTATCTATTGTAGATATGCAGTGAATCTAGGGGAAGAGGCAGGAAGTTTATCTATTACTTACCCTGTGAACTGTTTTTGAAAGAGAATGAGAATTAGAGGTGAGCTACTTGGAAGGTGTGTCTTTTTTTTCTTTTCTTTTCTTTTCTAATATGGCTGCTCCAGATACTGCAAAGCTCACACATTCCAGTTTTCCATGTAAGAGGAGTTAGACCCATGTTGTTGCTTTACCATGAAAGGAGGAAGGATGATTGAAAGAAGTTGACCTTCTTTGCTGAAATGCCTATGGCTTTTTTCCCCATGAAATTATGTTGTTATATAATCTCAAGTTCTTGCCTATTTCTAGCGTTTACCACTTTTGGGCATAGAACACACCACTGGTGTCATTTCTTCAGACATTTTAGGATATGGTCTTCTTCCTCATGCTCACTCCATCTGCTTTGTGTCTTTTAGGAAGTCTCTGAAAGTTTTTGATTTGCTGTTCATTTGAGAGCATTGTTATATATGGAAGTACATATATTTTAATAAACCTTCTATTGCTTCAGAGGGTTTGATATGAAAATAAGAGATGTGCATATGATTAGTGTACCATCTTGAATCAGAAGTATATTTTACTATTCTCAGAATTCCAAACTTTAACTTTGAATTTTGCTTTGTTAGTCTGATGGGAGTTGTTCTATAATTGCTTCCTCTATCAGTAGACCTGGCATTGTAGAGCATTTGGCTAATGTGGGAATGCATCAACAATTCTGCAAGCTCAGGCTTGGAGATCCATTTACTACCAATATTTTGTTTATAAGAAGATTAAAATATTATCTGTTAGAGTTTTTCTTTATATAACTTAAAACAATTAAGGAAAGAGAATCAGATTGTTTTTAGAGACAATAAATTCATTATTGCCCTATGATTCAAAGTTTACCAATCCGTCTCTCATTTATAACTGCACTACTTTAGCATGGAATGCCCAGTAGACTAATCACTGGGCAACAAAGTGTAAAAAGGTACCTACTGAGCAGAATGGAAACAGCAGCACGCAGGATCTCCTAGGACATTACCTTAGTCCCAGTGGAGAACTGTTTACTTAGCAACCCTATGTTCACTTGCTGTTTGTTAATTTTGATAGTACCTGGTCATTTATTTTCTTTACATTCTAAAACAAAACAAAAAATATATGTGCACGGATATTTAGTACAAAGCAAGATCATTTTCTGTATTATATCAGAGTCTTTGAAATCAACCAAAACTTTTCCAAATATAAAATGACTGTATATGACAAGTATGAATTCCATATTTCTCTGTTCATACTTAATATATTTCCCAGTTATCACTGCCAAAATGTTTTTGTGTGAATGAAGGAACAAACAATGGTTATTTTTAAATAAACAATAGTTATTTTTGAACTCCTACAATGTCTAGGACATTTTAGGGGAAACAAGGTAAATAGGACAAATTATCCTCAAATTTTGACTAGGTAGGTAGTTGTGGACAAACAATGAAGACATGACTTTTAATATATAAGGCAAAATAAAAAAATGGTGATCCAAACAAAAACCACACACACATTAAAACTTTCTGAAAGAGCAAAATAGGGCATGAGTCACAACAATTAAGAAAAAAATGTGATCCTTGAACACTAGTTAGTCTAGACATGTCCTGCAGGAGACTTGGACAGGTGATTGTATAAGACAGAGGAACATACTCTTGGTAGAAGTTAACTCTGAATGGTAGCTTGATTGTTAGAAACCACCATGTCTATTTGATAATGTAGGAGTAGACCAGCCTAGATGGACTCCATGGGTTATAACAGGAAAGAGTAGGACATAAGATGGAAGAATTCAGAAGTCTGACAGCAAAGGAACTTAAATGATAAACTAAGTGTGACTTCATTTTGTGGGTTGATAGCATGATTAACTCTGTGGGGCAGGAATGTAACTTCAGACTGAATCAGGCAAGTATAGAAGTAACAGCGAGAGGTATATTTAGATTTGGGTGGGTGTCTAGAATTTAGGAGGATCCAGAAATTCATTCATTAATTCACTCATTCAACATAATCTCAAGTGTGTAGATACACTGGGTATACTTACTAAGATAGCCAATGATTATACACTTAAGAATTGAAACTATTATAAGTGGCTTAAAAGAAGCAGGAAGAAAAATTTTTTGAAGAGTAATGAGATCAGGGAGGAGATATTTTAGATAAAGCAGAAGTCCCAGTAGTAGTATTTAAACTGAGACCTGAAGAAGAAAAAAGAAAAAGAACCAGGCATGAAAAGAGCATAGGCAGAGGTAACAGTGCCTATGAAGGCACAGACTAAAGAGAGTTTGGCATATTTATTTGGCGAACTGTTTGTGTGGGGGTGTAGTAGAGGCTGTGATGGGTAACTCTGTGTCAACCTGACTGGGCTAAAGGATAACCAGTAAAATATTATTTCTGGGTATGTCTGTGAGGGTGTTTCCAGAAGAGATTAGCATTTGAATCCATAGACTGGATAAAGAAGATCCATTCTAACCAATGCTGATGGGCACTCTCCTCTCTGTTGAGGATTTGAATAGAACAAAAAGAGGGAGAAAAAGATTTGCTGTTTTGCTTGAGCTGAGACATTCATCTTACTTCCAGGGACATTGGTACTCCAGGGTCTCAGGCCTTTGGACTCGAACTGAGACAAACCATTGACTCCCTTGGTCCTCAGGTATTCAGATACATACTGAATTATACCATAGGCTTTCCTGGCTCTCCACCTGATAGATGGCAGATTGAGACTTCCTGGTCTCCATAGTGATGTGAGCTAATTCCTATAATAAAACTCCTCTTTTATGTGTGTCTATATCTGTATCTCTAATCTGTCCTATTGGTTCTGTTTCTCTGGGGAACCCTGACCAATAATACAGTGGTACAATGAGAGAAGGAAACTGCAGTCTAAGATGAAGCTGAGTAACAAAAGCGAAGGAGCAGGTTGTGCAGCACCTTGTATAATTCTTGAAAGGTGGCTAAATTGAATTAAAAATGTGACAGAATACTGAGAGCTTTCATGCCAGGCAGGGCAGTAACATGAACTGGATTACAATAGACCAAGGCTTGTGGTAAGAACTGTTAAGAGGTTATTGCAGTGAGAGAAGCCGGTGAATTGGATCGAGGAGGTGACAATGGAGACAGAGAGGCTAAGGGTATTGAGGTACGATTTTGGAATTAGAAGCAGCAGGATTTCCTGATGGATTGGATGTAGGGAGTGACTAGAAGCAGAATAAGTTTTTTTGTTTGAGCAATAAAATGGTGTTCGTTAGCCTGAGGGAGAGATCGAGAATTCATTTTGTGATTTGTGAAATGTGAGATATTTGTGGAACTAGCTCAGAGGAGAATTTGGGGCTGTTTACTTCTCTGATTCCTTGGGCACCTTCTCACCTACTCAAGCTTTAATTTTATATTTTCCCATATTCTTGCCTTCTTCCCTCTCACTTGACAGATTCTACTTGACTTATAACACTCACTGCTAGGTTTATCCTTCACCTGTGTGAAAATGACATTTGCTTCTTCATCTTCAATTCAGTCCTCTCTCCTGAATATATATATTCGTGTGTGTGTGTGTACACGTACATATATTACATAGAAAATATACATATATATAATATTCATATATAATATGTATATGTGTGTATATACATCTGGCAGCTCAGACAGTAAAGAATCTGCCTGCAATGCAGGAGACCCAGGTTCAATCCCTGGGTTGGAAAGATCCCCTGGAGAAGCGAAGGGCAACCCATTCCAGTATTCTTGCTGGGAAAATTCCATGGACAGAGGAACTGGCAGGCTATAGTCCATGGGGTTGCTAAGTTAGACACGACTGAGTGACTAACACTTTCAACACCCACATAAAATATACAATGATATATAATATATATAATGTCTATAAATTCAACTTCCTACTTGACTTTTTCTTGTGTACATTGTATGTGTCCCCAAAGTTTTATATAGCTGAGGAAGACACAGCCACCCATTGAGAGACCTGAGGCTAGTCTTCATGCCTCTTTGTTCTCACTCTCCACATACAAACCTAGTCCTGCTAAATGATGATTTGTCATCTGCAGTATTTATAAACACCTGCTCTACTTGGACTTCTTCTGGTCCCAGAATCTAGGATGAATTTAGACCTAGAGGTGAGGGGTAAAGGCCTCTTGCTGTGAAGGTCCACAGGACAAAAAGCCAAACATATTGTGAGGTTAGGCAAAGAGCAGGGAAATGTCAAGATTCAAGTGACAGGTTAGGATAACAGTCTGGCAGTTGTGAACTAGACAGATGGGAGTAAGGCGAGACTAGAATCAGAGAGATTTCAGAATGGGAACTATGACACAAGTTGTTTCTTGAGAAATTATAAAATGAAATTATATAAAACATGTTAATATGTTTTCCCTTTCAAATGCCTTAAAAACTTCTTTTAAACTTCCCTGAACAACCAATTCAGAGGGGGTAAGAAATGGAAAGGACCACCCTTATTTGGCACAACACGGATCCTTTAGGATTTTCCCTGGAGTTTAGAGCCCAGCCTCATTTGAAATGTGTGTCATAAGAAAACCTCTTATTATGACTCCAGAAAATTAATTTTTCTAATGTGAAAACTATTGTTATAACTTGTTATATAAGGTGTAATGCGACTTTCTCCCACACATAAACACAAACTCTCACACCATTAATTACCTTTTATTTTTAACACATTTGTTTCTTAGAACATAGTTTGCCCAGATCATTTTCAAAATCATATATTTGACATTAGAAGATGTTTTTAAAAACACTGTGGCACTAATATATTTACTTTTAATCCTCATTATTGTTGATGGAATGCTTAGTATAGAGCACATGTGTCTTTCTGGATTTCTATCATCTGTACTCAAGTGAATAATGGTTTAAATGGAGACCATGGGCAACCCTAAAAAGAAAAAAAAAAAAAAAAAGAAGAAATTGGGTCTCTGAAAGACAACCATTCCAACAAGGATGGAAAGCTGAGAACACATGTGGTGGCTGTGGGAGGGATTTGGGCTCTGTGTGTCTAAGCACCCCCAGAAGCAATGGCAGGGCGAGTTACTTTACACTCAGCATCCTCCGAGATACTGTCCTGTTGGGTCCCTAAGAATCAGCTGTTGCCATTTGCCAAATTCAAAGATAGATCAAAATACAGTGGAAAGCCAAATAGTGAGTGAGGAATTAGTAAGTTTTTATGCTGTTCAAAATTGTGGTATTTCAAATGAAGCCTGAGAGGTCTGGAGTTTTAAATAAATATTCCAGATGAATTTCCTGGGGGCTTCCCTAGGGGCTCAAACAGTAAAGATTCTGCCAGCAATGTGGGAGACCCGGATCCTCTCCCTGGATTGGGAAGATCCCCTGGAGAAGGGAATAGCAACCCATTCCAGTATTCTTGCCTGGGGAGATCCCATGGACAGAGGAGTCTGGCGGGCTACAATCTATGGGATTGCACAGAGTCAGACATAACTGAAGTGACTGAGCAAGCAGGCACGCACTACATGGTGTATATGTCATAGGGAAGGTAATTCCCATTTTAATAGATTAGGAAAATTGTGAGCATGGGCAGTAGAGAGGAAAGGTAGAAAAATCTAACCTTTTAAAATTCAGTGTATCATAGGTTCTCCACTAGTTCACTTCAAGTTGACCCCCTTAATACTGGCTATCAGTAGATATGAAGGCCAGTCACTCTTCCTTTGGAACATCAAAAAAGAAAAAAAATGATATGGTATGACCAAATACATCCCTTCATCCTTCCTGCCCTCTTGCCTAGGTAGCTCTGGATCAACATGTCACAATTTCAGTGAGAACTGCTGCTTTGGCTGGTGGTCTCCACATAGGCCATCAAGAGACATAACCTTTCCTTTCTCACTGTCCATACCATTTCAGTTAAGATGGTGCCACTAAGAGACATACTGTCTAGACTCAAAATTATCCTACGTTTGAAAATCACTAGCACTGAGTTTCTTATTTTATAATTCCTGTGCTACATGGACTGTGATCACTAGAGCAAAGCATAATACCTGCTCAGAATATCTATTTGGTTATTTCTAATTCTTTATTAAAGGTATTTTTTTCAATATAAGCAGAAGTAGAAAGAAGGGTATGGCGATTGACCTGTCAATCAACTTCACCCATTATCAGTAGATAACCATCCTGTTTCTATGTATGTTTTGAATTTCTTATGGTGTCCTATCTTTTAACATTTTTCATTTTAAATATGTATTACTGGTTTATATTGTAGCCACAAGTACTTTTCTTATGTTCAATTAATGAGCAAATTGCTTATTGAGAACTGAAGTTTGACTTTTTTTTTTTTCCCCCTCCTGAGAATTTGTGAACCAGAATGGTCTTCTCCTGCAAGTTACTGGGAAAACATCTTTCTAATCATCTTTCTTTCATTAATTCATTCTGCCACTCATTTATTTGATCACTCAATATTAGAGAGCCCCATTGTATACTGACTATTCACGGACAAAAACCACAGTCTCGAAGTAACTCTTGGTTAAAGGGAAGACAAATGTTTAGTGGAACATTTTCTGGGGACAGGATAAGAGATATTTGGCCGCAGAAACAAAGTTATGAATATCATCTCTTAGTTCTACATTACGAGGAACATTATTGTTATGTAGCTTTCCCTTTTGTATTAAATGTTTGATATAATTCACATCCATATCTTTACTGTGACAGTAGTAGAATTCACAAATACAGTGCAAGTCTGAGTCTAAGATTTTTTTCCTACCATCCCACAATTATTAAGCAAAAAGTTGTAAACATAATTAGCATTTATAAAGCTAATTTAAGTGACATATATTGAATGAATGAGTGAACACATGATTAGAGCATAAAAAGTAAAATAATTTTAAATTGTGTATATATATATATTTCAAAATTTAATTTGCAATGTATAATTATAATACAAAATTTATTTCAAAATTTGAAATAAATTCAGATAGTAGAATTATGTACTCATATGATCTATCCAATGGGGAGACTCTTGGACTCAGAACACCGGGGACTGGAATAGCTGATATCAACTATTTATTCAAATCCTATCTATTCATGGAAGAAAACTGAGAAAAATTAAGGTCCCATTATATTAACCTGGGGCTTTCCAGGTAGTTCAGTGGTAAAGAATCCTCCGGCCAATACAGGAGCTGCAAGAGATATAGGTTTGATCCTTGTGCTGGGAAGATCCCGTGGAGAAGGAAATGGCAACCCACTCCTGTATTCCTGCCTAGAAAATCCCATAGACAGAGGAGCTTGGCAGGCTACAGTCAATGGGGTCACAAAGAGTCAGACATGACTGAGCAACTGAGCATACATACAGTAGTCTATTTCTTATAGTTCATAAAGATAGATCGAGAGGCTATTTGTGTGACTTCTTGACTAATATTCTTTCTTCATGCTAAGTCTCTTCAGTCGTGTCCGACTCTGTGCGACCCCATAGACAGCAGCCCACCAGGCTCCTCTGTCCATGGGATTCTCAAAACTTAGAGTTCAATCAAGTTATAAA
The DNA here is from genome assembly GCF_029378745.1 of Bos indicus. NCBI lineage: Eukaryota > Metazoa > Chordata > Mammalia > Artiodactyla > Bovidae > Bos > Bos indicus. The sequence continues at coordinate 35,084,745 of NC_091770.1, forward strand.
TGATAAAGCAAAATGACTGGAAAAAACCCACATAGTTTTATGAAGGCTTTGTGCATTCGTGCTCTACTTATACCACAGCCTTGTGAGAACATGATCTAAATAAGTCTTCCATAGAACAGAATTTTAAAATGTTCTTCTCTCAATGTTCCATGTACTGCTAGTTCTGTTTAAGGGTAGAGATTGCCTTGGTTATTAATCTCTAAAAATATATGCTTTTGTTGAAATAGTGTCATCATGTCCTTAGCTGCGGCAGCAATGGAGTCATAGTAATTAGCCTAATAAGAAGAAAAAATAAAAGTAGTTATAGCCTCAAGGAGCATTTATGTATGGTTAAATAACAAAGGGGCAAGATAAAATCACAAAGGATTTCCTCTCTCGGCAGGATTAACAATGATGGCGCTTCAGTCCAAGGCATTTAATGCAAAAAAGCAAGCATTAGGCCTCCATCTAACGTTAGCCTTAAAGATGCTGGAGTAGGTCCTTCTTTTTAAGGGGTTTGTCCACAAGTTTGTTTACTCATAATTTCTTTGCCCTTTGTCTTTGCTCCCCAAGAAGAAACTTTGACCACAAAATTTTCAAAGCCATAGACCTAGTGAAAGTCCATTAGACTTTTCCTCAAAAGTCTCTGTGTGGAATGTCAGCTTGTGAATAGCACCCCCAAATAAAGGAGGTTTTTCGGTCTTAATGATCTGCATAACCCCAAAACTTTCTGTCCACTGCTCTCATCTCAATCCCTTGTATATAGCAGAGTATATGTGCAGGTTCCATGCAAATACGATGTCATTTTATATAAGGAACTTTAGCATCCATGGATTTGGTATCCACTGGGAATCCTAGAACCAATCCCCTGCAGTTACTGAGGAATACTCAGCTACAATGATTCCTTTCATTTCAGTCTACAGTGATGGCCATTATAGTCTCCTTCATATATTTAGGTGTTTACCATATCATTTAATTACTTTAATATGAATACATCATATCTGCATAAAAAGACTTTTAAGTTCTTTGACCCTGGATATTCTGCACTGTGGATATTGTGGACCATACTTTCTTGCATTGTTCATTTGGTACAATTAATGGGTCTTCAATGGGAGACTTTACATTAAATTCAAAGGTTTAGACAAACATCTAAATGGTCAGAGATGTTTCATCTACTAAGAGAAATTGGCTTTATCACAAGATTTGATTTAGGTTGGACAGAAGAAGCATGCACACTTAGAACCTTTTCTGTTGAGACTGCTGTTAGTGCCAGAATTCTGGAGGCTTGAATCTGACCAAATGTTGTGCCTTTGTTAGGAGAAAATCTTGGAGAACATAAAACCTTTGAACTGTTGGAAACAAATAGAACTTAATCCAAAGTGTAGTCATATAGGTGACATAAACACAAACCAAAATGGAGCCACGAAGCAGCCAGAGATGAGCAGCAGCAGGAAAGTGTTATACAGCCTCGGGGTTGATTCTAAGTAAAAGAAGCTGGAATCGCAGTCAGTCTTTCTGGTGGGAAATGAACTGGAATTGTGGAGGAGAAACACTCACCACTGGAGATGCTGCCCAAGGCAGAGGTAGAGACAGGGAGAGGGCAAGTGAGAACCAGAGGCATTTTTCTTCTGTCCTCTACTCAGTACTTTCCTTTGGGGGGCACTAAGCCAGCAGCAATTGCTAGGAAAGACAGCCTGCCGGGGGCAGCACCGCTGATGTAAAATACAACAGGGGGAGCATGACAATGGCTCTCACAGCACATAGGCCACAGTGTAGCACATGTGATGCTAAGTGAATACTTGTGGATTGAAGTGACAGAAGTACTTAGGAGCTTAAACCTGCTCACATCAAAGGGCTATCAGACTGCTGAGGAGGCCATCAGAAAATTGCCTTATAACATGATAATCATGTTACACATTGTATATACTCATGATACTCTAGGCTAGTTTTTGTGCTTTAGAGATTTTGATGGGAGCTGTTGTCCTAGAACTAGCAATTGTGTTCATGATAGTGTAGAGAACAAGGCAATGTGTGATTTAATGATAGAGAACAAGCCTCTGGCATCATTTTGTGGTATAAGAGTCATAAGTTCATT